>NW_026652276.1:134993606-135061706 GCF_009828535.3 Hylobates moloch
CCCCTTCCTTCCAGCCCCAGACACACACATACACACAAACACACACATACATACACGCACACACACATACACACACACACACACACACACACACACACACCCTACTTCTCCTCCCCACCCATGTGCACCCCAGCCAGGAGCTGAGTGAAAAGAAAGGTGAGAGAAAGAGAAATAAAAATGTCTGAAGCAGCAGCCAGGAGAGAAGACGGCCAAGACATCAATCACCTTTGCACTGTTCACAACAGGCTCCCCTCTGCTTGACGGCCAGGGCACAGTCTCGGGACAGCACGGGGCACTTCTCTCTCTTACATGTCACTTCCTTGTTCTAGACAAAAAGAGACACGAGACATTTGAAATAGACATCAAACAGAATTCCCCAAATGCTAACACACCACAGAGGTTTTCCGAGCCCCCCTCTTATCTGGCCTTCACTTGGCAAGAAAATGCTGTGAGAGCAAATAGGATTTTGTTATCTCTGAAACAGAAATACCCATCCAGGAACACAGGACTTTGGAGATCAGAGTCAGATGAGAGGAGATGAAAAGTCCCTTCTTTACAAAGCCAGCTTCACCTAGATAACTGATTGCCAAGGGAGAAGTTCTCTCCCACTCCTTCAGATTCTAAGGTTTCTTTTTAGTACACACTACAGAAACGATAATATTTGTGTAAACCATATTTTGCCTGTTGGGCTACCTGGGCCAGGACTGCATCGTGAGAACAAAAATATTTTCACATGGCCGTCCAACAATCCTTAATAGTAGAGTGCATTAAAATGCAGCAATCTAAAGTTCCAACTCAAATAATGACAAAGTTGAGTATTGGATCGGCTTGGTAAAAGAAAAAGTAATATTCCACATGCCAAGCAGAGACACGGACGTCAGTGTTTTCTAGCTGTGGGACAGCTGCCTTATATTAGCACTTATGCTAATGAACGTGTGGCAAACATTTGCATCTTTGGTTGTTTCCTGAAAGGTTAGCTGTTAAAATGTCTTAAAGAAGATACAAACATGATGGATATGGCCGGGCGCAGTGGCTCATGCTTGTAATCCCAGCACTTTGGGAGGCCGAGGCGGGCGGATCACGAGGTCAGGAGATCGAGACCACGGTGAAACCCCGTCTCTACTTAAAGTACAAAAAAAATTAGCCGGGCGCCTGTAGTCCCAGCTACTCGGAGAAGCTGAGGCAGGAGAATGGTGTGAACCTGGGAGGCGGGGCTTGCAGCGAGCCGAGATCGTGCCACTGCACTCCAACCTGGGCGACAGAGCGAGACTCCGTCTCAAAAAAAAAAAAAAAAAAAATGATGGATATGCCTGTTTGTATATGGATTGTATGCACCTGAACCAAAAATACTGTCTCAAAAAATTCAACAAAATGTGAGATTTACCAAGTGGCGACCACATGCTAGGTGATGTGGCTTTCATTCTCACTAAAATTCTGTGAGGTCAGTATCATTATCCCCATTTTGCAAACAAGAAAACTGCTGCTCAGAGAAGGTAGCTGACTTTTCCAAGATTACTCAGCTTTCCAGTGGGAGAGATGGAACTCAAGATGAAGACATAAATGTGTGCACACCTATGCCCTTCCCTGGATGATAGCAAGTGCCTCATTTGGGGGCAGGTTGGAGAGGAGCAACTGACCGGCTCTGCTCACCTTGAAATGAACCTAGAACTCTCTTGGAATATGTATTAATAAAGAAGAAAACCAAACTCAGCCCTGACAACAAATTTGAGAAGATTCTCAAGTGTACCCAGTACGCCTCCATGTCATGAGACTAAGAAGATCTCACCATTTCTTGCTCAGAACCAAGGAGACACATGCGAGCCTGCAGGTGTGTGTGTGTGTGCATGTGCATATGTGCCTGAGAGCTTGTGTGTGTGTACGTGTGTGTGTGTGTGTGTGTGTGTGTGTGTGTGTGTGTGTGTGTGTGTTGGAGTCTGGGAGCCCAAGCCAAGTTCATGCACCACAGTCCAACCCCAAGGTAGTTCCAAAATAAAACTTGTCACCTTCTATGCTGCCCTGAAATTCCCTGGGATTTCCAGAGCTTAAGATGCTCCCAGAGTCTAATTCTAAAATAAATCCAGGTTGCCATCCCCTCTCCTTTCAAAGATCAGAACGTCTGTGTGTCCCAGAATCCCACTCCCTCTGACTCACAGTCACAACTGCCTGAGAGCGAGTTCTACGGGGAGGGTTGGGCCTTGCCTTGCCCACAGCTGTTTCCCCATCAGTCCTGTTATTACCCTGCCCTCGTGGCTTTTGCAAGGCCAACTGAGGCACAGAAACAATAAGCCACGACAGGTGTTGCTCAAACTTGTCCACTGAATGGCACATATAGAAAACGACACTCATTTCTGTTAAGGAACGCTGGAATGAATGTGGTGAATATTCTCCTGAAACTGTCCTAGGAGTTGTCTGACACCCAGAGAAAGGACATCAATCCACAGCCAGCTGCACCCCACACCTGCAGGGACTGCTGCTGCTGTTTTGTTTTTTCATTTACTGGTTGTCCTTATGATGGGAGGGTGACCTGACTCATCCAGTCTCTCTCTCTCTCTCTTTCTCCTTCTCTCTCTCTCTCTGTCTCTTTCTCTCTTTCTTTTTTTGGGATCTGTTATCTGGTAAGTGCCCTCAAGGGACTGACCTCATTTACTCCTAAAATCCTGTGATACAGTGGCCCTTATCCTTAGCTGCACATTAGAATCCCCCGTGGAGTTCTTAACAAAGACTGCCACAGTCTCCCACCCCCTGAAGCTCAGATCTGGTTAATCTAAGGACCAGGCATGCGTATTTGTTCAAGCTCCCAGGTAATTCCAATGATCAGCTAGGGTTGAGAACCACTGCTGTCAGGGGAGAGTATTTCTGTGGCCACTGGGGCTGAGCTGGGATAAGGAGCTGTCCACAGTCCCTTTGTGAACAGCAGACCTACAATCCGAAGCCAAGCATACTGGCCCCACGCTCCCCAGAACTCCTTCCCTCACCCCCTTTTCTCCATGATAATGGTGGCATCAAGGCTAACTATAAGGCACAGCCCTTAGATTTATTTTTATAATTTTTTCTTAAACTACAAAGGTCATACATTGTTATGGTCACCATTCACAATAAAGAGACATATTTTTTAAAAATTAATAATCTCCCCCAACTCCCACCAAAGTCATCAAAGATAGCCACCAGGTATGTATGCTGCTTGGTATTGTTGACAGTGACTTCGTTTTGAAAAGCATAGCTCTTGCAAGCTATATTTTATACCGACTCTCCCACCCCAGGAGAATTGTGAAAGAACTTCATTAACAGAGCTTCTGTTACCAGGACTGTATGGCTTTATGCATTCAGCAAACCTGGCTGCAACCTGGCTGCGGCCTTAGCCAAGGTCCACTCCCAAGCACATCTCCTCTCTGAAGGGAAGAATCTTCACATACAGAGAGTTCAAAGCTCTCGGGGCAGTCAAAGTGATGACACAATCTGGGATCTGATAAATAGGAAGGCACACACTCGCTTAAATATAGGAACTCTGCTGACTTAGAAACCTGGGAGCCAGTCAAAATCCATAACAGGATCCCAAGATTCATAATAAATAGCTTGTAATTACAGTCCAGCACAAAAGCTATTCCAACCAGATGGTTTATAGATTCACATCTGGATTTTTTTTTTTTTTGTACACACACATAGAACAAACCTAAACCTTAGCTGTAGGTTTAGTGGGTTTTTTCCCCCTCTGATTACACTGGGAGTTTTTAAATATTCTATCAACGGTCACATTGGTACAGAACTGCCATATCTGATCATTGCCCTGGTGTCTGATTGGTGTGAATGTGGAGTAGTCTTTGGAATCCCGGGCCTTGCAAGAAAAAAATTTAAAAGCTCAGGGAATTGCTGGTGAGAGCCTGATTCCTCCATTTCCTTAATTGAGTCCAGCAGCTACAGAGTAAATTCAAACACAGGTTAATTAAGACCACTCCATTCACTTTCCCAATTTTGCCAAGAAACAAAAACACTTGTTCTTGAGCCAGTGGCTCTGGTGAGAAGTGGCACAGGCAAAGCCATGCCTTCAGGACTCCCTCACCCCCTGGGCTGCCTCATCCCCACATGCGCTACGTGTCACCACTGTGACTCAAGGTCAGGGCTCATTCCATTCACATCTTCATTCAAGAAACATTTTCTAATACTGGCTCACACTTACTGAACTCATTCTCTTTGTGTTCAGGCTCTGTGCTAAGAATCTTATGTGCATGTTTTTCACCAAAAATTCCCAATGATCGCCATCTTACAGAGGAGGGATCAAGGTTAGGAAACCTGCCTAGTGTCACGTAAGACACAGATCTAGAATACAAATAGAGGCCTGTCATTTAAATGCCGTACTTTGCTACCTCCCAGGATGCAGAAGAGACTAAAATAATGATCCTGCCCTCAGGCCCCAGGGGAGATTGGTGCCTTCCTGGTGGCTCCAGACAGGAACTCTCTAACGAGAGCAGAGCAACTCCAGGGGCCTGTGTCATGGCCAACCACGGGAAGGTCTGCAGACACCAGCTGTTTTCTGGTAACAAGGAAAGTTGTTCCAATTTGGATATCAACAGGGATGTGCCTATCATGCCTCTGAAAGCCAGACTGGCATCCTCAAACACTTTTCCCCAAATCCCAGCTTGAGTTTGAGCTTCTCCAGATCTAAACAAGAGAAATGGTAGCAAAAATACACTCAAGGAAAAGGTCAGAATACTCTAAAAAAAAAAAAAAAAAAAAAAAAACCTAACCAATGAATAAGAGCAATAAACCTCACTGCATCTTTCATTCTCAGTCTCCCGTGTGTCCCTCTTTCTAGGGTTGCCAGCCAGTGGTCTACCTGTTGTCAAAGGCGTCTGTCTGCATTACTGCCTTCTTTCAGGAAGATAGTTAACCGATTCTTTAACATTGATCAAATACATCAAAACCCAAAACGTAGCCTCTGGAGGCACATTAAATGAAGTGCCAACATGAAAAACGAAAAGGGGGGCATAGGGAGTAAAACATTTTTTAAAAATCAACATGACTGGCAACAAAGCTCTATAAGGATCTGAGCCAAACCACAGCTCCCGCCGCAAGCCAAGTTCAAACAGGATTCCGGCAGCCAGCTTGCTGTGTCTGAGATCTGCCACGAGATGGCAGCACAGAGTCCTCGGTCTCAGGAATTGCAGCCTTGAGATCGCCAGAGCCTTGGGAGTATTTCCCAGTGTCTGGTGGGGAGGGAAATGAGCTCTCCCATGAGCGTAGGGCGGAGGGGTACAGAGAAGATAGCAGAGCACCGCTGTGAAACGTTCTTGTGTGCCTTCCTCAACCAGAAAAACGTGCTTTTGAGATGCTTCTGTTCTATTCCAAGCCCCAACGTCTTGAACGTATTTTTTTTTTCAAAGATTCTTCCAGAACCAATCCTATTGTGGAATACGAAAAGTATTCCTTGACCTTTCATTTATAATAAAAAATAATAGAATCAAAATCTGGAGAAGAAAACACAGCAGCTAATATGATGAGGGTAATGGAGGGAGAAATGTCTGCGGGCGGATCCTTTATTTTTAGACTGTGAAACACCATCACAAATCTCTTGAAATAAGAGTGAAAATGAAAATACCTCGTGTCTGCCTGCTGATCGTCCATTTGGTTAGCGATGTTGAAGGTGGCAGATCAACACAAGACCCTTCCCCTAGATGATGGCATTATTTTCCCTCCGTCCCTGTCTCTGATGACAGTAAAGCCTGCCTGGGAGGCAAACAGCTGTCATTTGGCAAACTAGCAAATTCAAAGTGACAGATCTTTTTTCAGGAAACCAAGAAGGCTGTGAGGTTGTGGTATTTTTTTCTGCCCGAGTGAACAATACTCAATATGTCAGTGAAGCACACGGGCCAGGTAGTGTGACTGCTGGGAATAAAGTGGCGGAGTCCCCTGTTATTCCATCCCAGTAGTCTTTTTTGGGGAGGAGCTTACAGATTTTGCTGCCTTCAAGAATTCCCCACCAAAATACAAATACCCCTGGGGGTAGACCCACATTCATCCCAAATAGCCAATTTCCTGGGATAGATCCCCCAGCCTGGCAACTCTGAGAGGGAAAGTTGCTTAGCAGTGGAGGCTCCAAAGCTGAAAAACAAAGCCTTGGCACACGTATCACTATACTCAGTGCTGCGGGAGGGAGACAGAAATCATGCAGCAAGGTTCCTAGTCTCCAGAAACCTACAAGCTCTTGGGGAAAATAAGACAACAGACAACAGCAGTTCACACAAACACTGCGGTGTAACTTCTGGCACAGTGAGAAGCACGAAAGAGAACTTCACCTTGATTCAAAAGCCATCACCATTGCTGAGCACAAATAGGACACTTTGATGCTTACTCAAATTTTTATTATCAGAGAACTTACACAATAGTGTTCCATGTGGAGAGTCTCAAGATGGCTCAAATAGGAATTTGTTGTTAGGAATATGGGTGTCTTGTTTCAAGGAGGAGGGAGCAGGGGAAGCTGATCCCACATCAGCGTGTATATTCTCATCGGAATTTCTAGTCTCTCTATGTATGAAGTCAAAGAGGTCAACTTCTCCTTGAAGTATCCCCATTGTAACCCAATTCCAGATCCCAAAGAGCCAAAGAGAACTTCCTGGCACTTTTGAAGACAGGTCACGATTTCTCCCAGGCAATATTATACCACTTCTCATAAACAGAAGAATAATACTTTAGGTTTACATAGCACCTTTCATCTAAAGATCTCTGTAGACATTATTTCATTAATCCTCACAGATTTCTTAAGATTTGCAGATGGAGAAATGGCACACAATGAGGCTGTCTCACTCAGATCCCTCTAAGAGGCAGCTAGCAGTGGACCTGGGAACAGAACCCAGTTCCCAGCCTGGCTTATGGGATCAGCTGGGAAGGTTAGTTTGTAAGGCACAGCACTAAAATGTACAGAAGTATCATATTCAAATTAGGTTAGCTCCAATAGGCTGTTGAGACTTTAGGAATAGGCTAGTATGTAGTTAAGCTAGTCTGCAGATTTTCTGGACAGGCCACCTGGGCCAAACAGGAGAGGTCTCCTGCCACGTTTCTGCCCTAGTACAAGGTAACCTATGAGAGGTGCCATGGAAGGGATTACCCAGGACTTGGGTAAGCAGACCAGACTTTAAGCCAAGGTTCTAGAATGAAGAGATGGAAAAAAAAGCTGAAAAAAGAACTGTGTTGGCAGCAACCAAAGACCCAAATGGGCCAGATTTCATTGCTTTTCTTTGAGACAGGGCCCTGCTCCATCACCCAGGCTGGAATGCAGTGGCACAGTCATGGCTCACTGCAGCCTCAACCTCCCAAACTCAAACGATCTCCCATCTCAGCCTCCAGAAGTAGCTGGGACCACAGGCATGTACCACCACACCTTGCTAATTTATTTTTATTTTTATTTTTTTGTAGAGACAAGGCCTGTGTTTCCCAGGATGGTCTCAAACTCCTGGGTTCAAGTGATCCTCCACCTCGGCCTCCCAAAGTGCTGGGATTATAGCTGTGAGCCACTGAACCCAGTGAGATTTCATTGTTTATCAGCAGTTCTGATCATTGGAAATTGTAAAATGAAGTGATGACCTCTCTAGAACATTCGGTCAGGGGAAATCCTGAGCAAACGAGCATGAACTCACAGAGAGGAGAGAATGCAAGCTTGTACCTGCTCCAGCCTGTCTCCTTTGGACAAAGTCTGTTCTCAGTCTCTTGGAAAATAATAATGGAGCATGGGTAGGGGGGCCCTGAGATAGCCCAGTGGTTGCCAATGGCAGTATTAAATTTGATTGATGATTTATTATTTTAATTAAGCTTTTGCTTGCTCATTCTTCATTACTGATAGTAAAATTGACTTCCCCATAACTCTTACACAGAAATATCTGGAAGAAAAAAATAAAAGGCAGTTTGGGCAGCCACAAACCCTAAGTGTACAAGTCCAAGGCTCTGGGTCATGTCTCTCAACTCAACAGAACTTGAAAAAAAATAGAAAGACAACGTGAAGAAAACCATCTCTAAGATGAAGAACATGAAGCTGAAAGGAAAAAAGACCCAAACTCCCCAGCAGAAAGAAGTGGTTTCACCCAAGACCTCTTTCCCAGCTGAGTTTAGTCCAAGAGATGGGAGGTGTCAACTGTGGCCTTTGCACGATATACCTCAAGCCTTTAACGTAAAGTGGCATTTCCAGACCTTTCTGCAACCCCAACCTCCACTGCTTTTGCAAATCCCTTCCATAGTCAGGGCCACAAACAAAGCTGATCCATCTCTAACCAAACAATGAAGTAACATACTGTTTTCAAGCAGGTTGCTGAACAATTAAGAATAATAACACCTGACATTTATAGAACATCTGTTATATGCCCCACCATGCTGAACATGTTTTGTGTATTTTGTCATTTAACCCTTGCAAACAAGCCAGAAGAAGGCACTGATTTACCTCCCACCACATCTTATAGGTAAGAAAACTGAGGCACGGAGAGGTTAAACGGCTCACTCAGGTTTACATAGCTAGCCAGGGCAGAGATTCAAACGCAGGACTCTGATATCAAAGCCTATGATTTCATCAGTGTGCTATATAGCTTCATTTAGAGGCTAAGTGAGCCACCTTTCCCTTGCAGCTAAGAATTTAAATGCTTGCCTTTGTTAAGCACCCCATTTTCAGACCTTTATAAACCTTGGTGCTTTATGGTTTCATTTTGAATACAGAAGTAAAAATAGTGCCTTTTAGGAAAGACAGATTAAGTCTCTGACTTAAAAACTCAAAACAAGTCCCAGTCTCTGAGTGCCTGGTCATTTGCAAGGCTGACCAAAACCTGGACCCAAACCTGCCAAGTCCTCTCATTTCTTCTTTGATTTGAGCAGAAGGGTGTACTCTCCTGGGAGGCTTGCAGCATCCCACGGCCATAATTTTGTAGACTTAATGTTAAAATGTCTTGCAAGAACATCACGCAATTCATTGCACTCCATCTGGGAGTGTTATTCTTTTTCCCTCCTGTCTAGGCTCAACGAGTCTTTACCCCAGAGACCCAGGCCCTGGCAAACACCGCCTCCTCCAGCCCAGCTCACAGTGCAAACTCTGAACAAAGCTGCCCTTGAAGCCCGAACATTTAAAAAGACTTTATGAAGCCCACTGGGGCCCCCCGATTATTTTGCAACAAGTCATATCCCATGAAGAAATTCACTTCTCTGCAACACAAAACAGAGGGAGATTAAAGAAAAAGGCAGGGGGGTGGAGGAAAGAAGTAAGACCCCCTGCGGTTCTGTCTGGCCAGAATCGTGTCTTTTAGTACCCATATCCCCTACAAAGACGATGTTCTGATGATATATGGCCCTAATACATCACTAAATGACAGTGTTCTCCTGATCCTATACCTTGAAAATATGACATGTGCCAGCAGAGGCAATGGGGGATTAATAAGGAGGCCCTTCTGATATTTACGTTACCTAACTATTCCATTTTTTTTTTAATGGGCTTTAGTTTGTTGGAGGGATTGTTTTGGGTTCTATTCTGTTTAAGGGTTTAGGTCTGGCTTTTTTTTTTTTTTTTTGGCTTTTTCAAGAAACTCATGGAACAAAGAAACACAGGCCATTAGAGTGTCCTGGCTGCTCAAGTAGAAGTCTGATTTAAAACAGGGCAGTGTCAAACAGCTCCTCATTCTGTTTACTCATATTTTGAAATAGAACCAAAACATTAGAGATGGCAGAACACACACACAAAAAAACCCACCAAATAAAAATAGTAGCCCAAAAGAGAGTAGCATTGCCTGTTTTTTATTAGACTGCACGTCGTATAAGCAAAGGGTCTGCTGGCAACGGCACATTTGTGTAACTGGAATGGAGGGAACATGCAGAGCCAGGGATCGAGTCCCATGGGCCCTGCCACAGATGCAGCTCTGCCACCGTGCTCAGTTCCCAAAAGCAAACCAAAAAAACAACAGGTAGGTTGCATCTCACTCTGCCAGGCGTGTGAACCAAGAGGGTTCATGGTGGTGTCCTGCCTTTACTGGGCACAAATGCCTCAGTCAACCCTTCTCTCTTCCTGACAGAAGAGACTCCAACAGCTGGGATGTGGGATGGGGTCGGTGCTGCAGAGAACACTTCCAAAAGACTCCTGGGAAGAATTTGCAGGCCAGGGGTGAAGGAGAAGGAAGCCCTGCAAAGCAATGCAGCTTCGCATGCAGGAGGCCCGGCTGCCTCCTCAACACCTCTAGTTATTTTACACTGCTGGGCGCCCTTCAGCACATGATGAATAATAAATCTGCTTCTTCCTCTGCCCAAAAGGAAAACAAAAAGGAAAGGGGTGATGAAATTCTATGAATATTTTTATACCTTTCTGGTGAGTTATTTTGAACTAAGTAGAAGATGATGAACCACATTTTGGGGGTCCAACTCCAACTACCTGTAGGATCCGGGGCTCAGAAGGCATTAGTGGGGCTTTCCAGTCCTGGGGTGACAGTGCAGAATCTCCTGGCCAGGTTAGCAGGGATTTTGGAGGGAGTGGGGAGTGGGGGTAAAGAGTTTAAAAGTGGTAATAATATTAGGTAACTCCATAGGAAAGCTTGAGACCTGACATTAAAGAAGGTGATAGCTGGAGATATTATTTTGACAGCCTCTTTCTTGACTTACTGCAATATAGGAAGATGGGCTGTCTGGTATCAAAAGAAAGATGACTCAATGGACCTTTTAAACATGCACGAAAATGACTCTCTGTCAAGGTTAGAAGAGTGAGCACGTACAAATCACAGAAACAAAATGTCTTAGATTCCCTTGGCAATTGGTGGTGGCAAAACCACATCTTTGTGAGGCCAGCCCTGGAAGGTTGTCACTCTTGTCATCAGCACATGTGTCCTTCCTGGATAACGTACCTACACTGAACCCACCAGGTCCTCAGGTGTCCCTCATTCCTGTGGGTCAACAACAAGCCACAGAGCCAATGAAACAGAAGATTTTTCATGGATTGCCCCGTGAAAGCCCACGCGCTGTTGGGAGTTACAAAAATACCTGATCTTGACAAGTAAATGGAGCTGACATCCATGGGAATAGGCAGGGCAGAGGAGCCGCTCACAGCCCATCTGTCATTTTGACAAAGTAACTTTCTGGTCACCAGTGAGACACTCTTAAAGACATCTGCACAATTGACCCTGACCACCAGCAATCACAGAGCCTTTCAAAGGTACCCCTGGGACGAAAATGCGATCAGCTTTAGAGCTGGATCCTGCAGTCCTCCCTCTGGGTAACAGTAAGAGCGGGGTGACATCTCAGTTGCTGGAAAGATCTCTGCTCCAAAGCTATATTTACATTGGTACCAACTACAGAGGTTGTCCAGTTAGCCCAAGTAATGTCAGGTAGGGAAGCAAGGGAATAGGAGCGCTCTAGCTGGTTAGAAGTTCGCAGAACTGAAAATGTCAGCCTTGGACAGCGTCCCCTGTATGAAGGCAATTCTGTCAGCTAAGGTTTGTCTGACTCATTCACCAAGGCCATTAGCACTGTGTTCTCTTCACCAAAGCTTTCCCAAGGGTCACATGCAGATGTCAGAAAAAAACTGGAGAAGCCACAGATTTATTTCCTCGGTTTAGAATGTAATTTTAATCCACTAGTGTCCATTTGCAAACTCATTAAGCCATCAAAGAAAGCCAGATTTGCAAATAATCCATTTCTGAGATTAAGGTATTATAAAGAAACGAGAGTGGCCAATTACACACAAAACATTATCAACATAAACTTGTTGCTGAAGGGATTCACAACATGTGCCCATTTTTAAAAGGAAAATATCAACCATAATTAGAACCCTTAATCATTAATTTTAACAAGGGTTCCATCACAAAACGGCTTCCAGAAGCTTTAGCATATCTAAAATAAGGCAAAAGTTTCTGCAGAAAAACAAATGGCTATTAGAAACATGTGGCATGGGGCTATAAACTTGGATTTTTCTGCAGGTTAATCACTGCAGATTTCAGATCTATCTGACTAAAAATCCACGAATCTGTTTAACCAATATTTTTGAGCCCCTACGGCAGGCCAGGCAGTATGCCAGGTTTTGATGGGAATAGAAAATATGAATCAGACACATCTTCTGCCCTAGAAGAGCTTACAATCCAAGAGGGAGAGAGACTAAAGCATAAACACAGCACAGGCACCTCCCATGTTGCAACATGAGGGGCAAGAAGTGCTGGTTACCAGCTCAGAGAAGCTCAGACGCGAGGCAGGAATCGTCAGTTTTGACCAAATTCCACTGCCACAAACTCCTTGAAATCATCCAAAGTCTGTTGGTTCATGGTCCACTGAAATGAGCCTTTAAAAAGTTCTGTTAAACAATTATCTCACTGAGACAGAATTTGACCTACATCTTCAGCATTTGGAGATTGACAATTCACAAATGAATCTCCTATGATGACATTCCAGTGCGCTCCAAGTGAAGTGTAGCACCCTCACCCGGTATTTTGAGCAGTAGAACAGTTTGTTTCACATATATCACAGGAAAATAATGGGTGCTTATCTTGTGCCATGATTTTCTTGCTCTATGAAATTGTAATATTTAACACACTTTGCTAGTCTTTCATCTATGTTTTAGGTAAAATATAAAACATAACATACTGGATTTTAACTTACATTCTAAAACCAATAATTATCATGCTACCAAGTCTACCATGAGTGGTAATATCTATTTTTAAAAAACAGTTTTCTACAGGAAATAATTTTATTCTAGAATTATATTGCTCATTGCACAGTTTGTTATGATTACATTAGTGCTCATTGGAGACGACTTTTCATCTTTCAGTGGATTTGTTTAGTTTTCCCACCGTCAAACATGATACCCAAAATAATGTAAGCTATGAAAAGGGCAAGTCATCATGACAGAAAAAGCAAAGTTTAGAGTACAAAGAAAAGTTCATCATTTATTTTGGGGAAGAGAAATCGTTAGATCTTCAAATTACCAAATCAAAAAATTAAACCCAATGGCAAAGATGAATCCGCCCAACAAATATGCACTGAATGAGCCCAGCATTGTCCCAGGTACTGAGGGTACAAATGAACATGCGAGGGCCATGTCCTCACAGAGCTGACGTTCTAGCAGGGACGACTGCAGGGAACACACCCACGCATGATCTCATGGGCACAGGGGAGGGCTCTGAGAAAATCAAGCAGGACAAGGGAACAGAATAACAAGGTGTGAGGCTGTTGGGGACAGTGATGAGAAAAAGATCCTTTAGGCCGGGCGCAGTGGCTCACGCCTGTAATCCCAGCACTTTGGGAGACCAAGGCAGGTGGATCACCTGAGGTTAGGAGTTCAAGACCAGCCTGGGCAACATCGTGAAACCCCCTCTCTACTGAAAATACAAAAATTAGCTGGTGGCACGTTCCTGTAATCCCAGCTACTCAAGAGGTTGAGGCAGGAGAATCGCTTGAGCCCGGGAGGCAGAGGTTGCAGTGAGCCAAGATTGCGCCATTGCACTCCAGCCTGGGCGACAGAGTAACACTGCGTCCTCCCCTCTCAAAAAAAAAAAAAGAAAAGACCCTCTATTAAGGAGACATTTACTCCTACACCTCAGTGAAGGAAGGAAAATACGTCAATATATTGGATATGTGTGCTCCAGGCACTGGAAAAAGTAAAGCTCCAGTGGAGAAGGGGTTGGGTATCCCGCAGGAGTGAGGAGGAGCCCAGCGCGCAGCTGGAGCACAGTGAGACAGGAGGGTGTTTGGGGAGCTGAGGCCAAGATGGCGTCCGGAGCCGCAGCGTGCAGGGCCCTGTAGGCAGTGGTTATTCTTCAAACTGGATTCCGGGTGAGAGGAGAAGCCACAGGAAGATTTTGCTCAAGTAAGTCAAATAACTTGTATACTTTCAAATGGTCACTGGTGGATAACATATTGTCCGAAGTCAAGAGAAGTAACAGGTAGTTAGAAATAATCCAACATATTTTCAAGACTATACTGAAAAGAGGTGCTAATGAATTGAACATGGGATGTAAGAGAAAGAGGAATCCAGGACCCCATGGTTGATGGATGGCCTGAAAAAATGGAGCCATGCAGCTGATGTCACTGGCTGGAGCAAACTAGGTTTAAGGAGTGGTGACAAAGGAGATCTCCATTCAGGCCATTTTCAGTTTGAGATGCCTGCTCAACAGCCATGCGGAGACACCAGGTAGACATGTGGACAGATGCAGCTGGACTGGAGGTGGGCGTGTGGGAACATAAATGTGGAAACTATCAGCATACCAGTAGTTTTAGGCAATGCATCTGTATAAAATTGCTTAGGGTATGAATATAAATAGAGAAAACGTCTTGGCTGAATCCTGGGACCCTCAAATATTTAAAGTTTGAAAAGATAAGGAAGATCCACCAAAAAGAAAAATAAACCAATAAAACATAATTCTTATAAGTCCATCACACAAATGCTGAGAGAGCGCCATATGTATGAGTCCTTACCCACATAGACACATAAATGTGTGCATGAACAACTGTAAGTGACCCTGGCTGCAGTCATTACATTAATTCAGTGACCACCAGAGGTCACCTTCTATCAGCACCTGCCACTGTGCCAGGTATTTTAGCGACCAAGATACCCCAGGTTGGGAGGGTTGCTACCCACTACTTGAGGCTCACAGGAGAGGCTGCCTAGACTACTGCTGGCCACTCCTTACTCCCACTACTACTAATTATCACACCTTCCAACCTACGTCTCAGAGGAAATCTGATTTGACTTAAGTTTAGGAAAATTCTGGTTGGCTAGAAGAGCTAAGAATTCCAGGGAAAAGGTCTAGGACCAATGTCCCCACAGAAGAGGGCACAGACCCACTAGAGCTTAGTGACCAAAGGCTGGGTGAGTATTACAGATGGGTGTGTGTGGCAGAGGGGACGTTAAACACTTGGGAGTAATAGAAAGAAAGGGAAAGGGAAAATCTCTCAATTTAAGTTTTTCTTCTCTGTTATACTGAGTCCTGAAGCCAAAGCCTGGGAGTGAACAGAGTCCACAGTCAGAGGCCTCTTACAATTATGTCTCATGCCAAAAAATGTGGCTCAAAGCTAGGACCGTGATACTCATCTACAGTAGGGTAACTAGGATCCAAGGATCTAGGGAAGAGTCTACACATACAGGCAGGCACTGGCCAAGAAGCAGAGAAGCCAAGACCCCACAACCATCTTGGGACTCAGTCTGGAAGCGAGCAAGAGACAGAGGTCAATGGAGAAACAAGCTAGCAATGTGTTGCAATTTTGGGATTAGTACTCCTCTCTGTACTTTCAACATAATATTTCCTTCCCACATATTAGAAGGCTGTTAAAGTTTCCCCTGGGCATCATCTTCACCAGGCTAAATTATATCAGCACATCATCATTAGTAAAAAAAAAAAAATATTTACTAACCCCCACCTGAACACTTGACACTGCTCCAAGCTAGCCCGTTAGCTAACCCAGTAATCCTTCTCTTGAGCCTTTGGTCAAGATCACAGGTGGGTCTCCACCAGCTCTCCACCAGATGATCCAGTTTTGCCTAGATAGCAGTTCCACGTGGCACACTGAGGGGTGTCCAAGGGAGAGAATACAGTCATGGGTTCTTAGTTTCTGTTTCTGGTTGGGCCAGTAAAGCCCCTTCCTCATCCCTCTTTTCTGCTTATCACTAGAGACCGAAACTAAAAACCGTGACTTCAGGATTCTAAAAGCCTAACACAAAACAAAACAGAACAACAACAACAACAACAAAATAAGGTGAGTTGGACAAGCTCATCCCTACAAATGTCTAACCGCCATGCTGCGTGGAGGAGGAACAGCCAGCCTGCTGTAATGCCTTTTGTATATTTCAGTATCAGGCTGAACTCAAGAATTAAAAGCTGAGACTGAGAAAAACTAGACACAAAACTTGGGGAATGGTGACATCATGGAATTTCTGCACTAATGACAAAGAAAGAAAATAACATGGTAAAAAATAACAAGGATGGAGATGAATCCCTGGAACAACGGAATGCCAGGCTAATTTAAAAAAAAAAAAAAGTTTAAAGGATTCCCATTTGAAGTATGGGAAATTGTCCGGCAACATGACCAGAATTCTGTGAAGGTGATGGGAATCAGAGCCTGGTCGGCTTGACTTTACACTCTCTCTCAGCAGGGAAAGAAAGGTGTGGGCAGAAACAGGGCAGCAAAAGGGAGAGAAGAAACCTAAAATTTCCCAGAATGGCTTTATTCCGACAAGGAAGGAACCTGCTGGCTGTTAAGTTGCCAGCCGAAGGAAACAGCTTCTTGCAGAGGTTTTGAGAAGTCGAAGGGGTTGGGGTGAAGTGGGGAGCTGGATCCCGCTTCACCTGGCCCTCAACTCTGCATTGTTTGCGTCTGGTTCCTCCAGATGCGGCTGGCCCACTAGGTCAGTCATAAAACCCTGGGTTTTGTGTCAGATTGCTCCATCTAGTTGGCTCATGCTGAAGAAGCAACAAACATAACGTCACGTCAGCTTCATCCTGCAGCTGCTACCCATCCCAGAAAGACCACAGGAAACAGAGTGTATCCCTGTGGGAATCCATTCCATGAAGAGACTGGCAGCAGCCCAGCGGGTCAGCCTGTCCCACCCAAAGGCGCCAGGCAGGACCCTACCTAACTGGACTGCAAGGACGGTTGAAAACATAATCCCCAGGGAAGCTATTTGCTGGGTCTCTCTCACTGACCCCGGGGGGTATTCTCTCAACCCTTGTGGTTAGGTGGCATTCTCTGAAAGAGCTCTGTGGAGTCTGCCTGAGATGGGACAGAATTCTGGTACTTGAATTGCAGTCCCAATTCTCGCTGATTGCAGTGGGACTTTCGCCTTGCTTTCTCTTTTCTGAGCCTTAATGAGCTCAACTATGAAGCTGGTTTCTTAAGAATGCCGGCCCTACCTCACAGGGTGGCTTTGAGGAAAATGAAGTTTGGACTATCCCCAGTTTATGAATACAGTGTTTGTTCGCAAAATATCTATTAAGACTTAAAGTTTGCAAGGTGCTGTTCTAGATATTTTGATCATGAGAATTAGATGCTATTCCTACCCTGAAGAAGCTTCAAGTCCAGTAGAAGAGAAAGTCATGTAACTAATCAATAAAAATTTAGAGGAGAGAGGAGTAAGGGTATAATAAAAAGGTAACCAATATAAAGTCTTCAAGGAACAAGTGAGTTCATTCTGATTGGGTGACTAAAGGAGGTTTGATAAAGATGACATGAATAGGAAAAGAACACTTCAATAAAGACAGCTAATGTGCAAGATAATTGTGTAAAATTTCCACGAAAGCAACATTATGTAAACGATAGTTGACCTATTATAAAGTTTTACATCAATAACAGAATTTCAACTGTACCTAACCAAGATTTAAATATAAACATATATGTTTATGTTTATATTCATATACCCTTCTCTTTCCATTACATGTCAGGTAGAAAGAGTGTTTCAAAAATTGGCCACTGCATAAAAGTCACTGGAAGGGTTTATTAAAAATGGAGCTTTCTGGCCAGGTGTGGTGGCTCACGCCTGTAATCCCAGCACTTTGGGGGTCCGAGGTGGACAGATCGTAAGGTCAGGAGTTCGAGACCAGCCTGACCAACATGGTGGAACCTCGTCTCTACTAAAAATACAAAAATTAGCCGGGCATGGTGGTATGCACCTGTAATCCCAGCTTCTCAGGAGGCTGAGGCAGGAGAATCACTTAAACCCAGGAGGTGGAGGTTGCAGTGAGCTGAGATCGCACCACTGTACTCCAGCCTGGGCCACAGAGCAAGACTCTGTCTCAAAAAAAAAAAAAAAAAAAATGGAGTTTCCCTGGTCTGCACAGGAGCCAGCCAGACCTACTCCATCAGGATCTCTGGACCAGGACACAGGAAATCTGCATTTTTTAGCCTTCCCTGGTGGTTCTTACACACATTAAAATCTGAGAGCCACCACTGCTGGGCCCCTGGTGGGATAACAGAAGAAACTAAAGGCAAAATTCTAACCACTGACTTGTTAATGACCTACAACTGTGTGAGAGAAGACAAGTAGCCAAACTGGCTCCTTGAGGGAGGAAGGGGCAGAGGCCCAGGGAAGGGGATACATCAGGCAACAGAATTGTGTGCCCCTTGTCACTAGTGTTCAGGCTCCATTGTATGGGCCCCCAGCACACATACACAACTATTAGTTTCATCACACATTCATTCACACTTTCATTTACGATTCTAATGATAGAGGGTAGTTTCCAGACTAAAACCATTATCCAAATGTTATATAAATACATATATATATGTATATATGTACACAGACACATAAACTTATAAAATCTGGCACAGTCAAGGAATAACAGGTTGCTCTGACTAACTGAATATTCCAAACAAGAGTTAATATCTCTGGCTTGTATAAGTTAATCAATTTTCAAAGAACTTTAAAGCAATAAAAGACATCTAACTTCAAAACTATCTCAACCATAATTTAATCCCCTTCTGTTCATGTAAAAAGCATTGCTCCTGTCTTGCAATGCCTCAGGATATTATTAACATAAATGCTCAATAAATGTGTGCTGAGTTTAATGACCATCAATCAATCATTTGCCTACTCCAGTCCTGCAATGCCATTCCCACATTTCCTGCAGAGCTCCTACCATGTGCTAAGCTGAGCGCTGCTTCTCCCCTCCCTCCCCCAGTCCCACCACCCTCAGAGGGGTCTTGAGGATATACAGAAGAGCCCATTAATTCAGTTGGAGGTTCACAGATTGAGAGGCATTTTTACTATGCCACCACATTTTGGCTTTAGTTTATGAACCCAGTGCAAATTCACACTGAATTTAAATACCCCCTCATTCAGGTACATTGCAATAACCTGGAGGATTATATATCCCTTGCAATAACCTAGAGGATAAATATCTCCCTTGAAAAAGTCTAAAGTCCTCAAAGCATACATTAGGTTGAACCACATAAAACTGCTCCTATAGGTCAACATCAGACAACTATCAAAAATTTCATAACTCCCAAATCTGGGGACTCCAGATTTGTGTAACATGACCCATTAGCATGTAAAGTAATTTAAGAAATGTTTTTTGCCCTTAGTCAGTATATGGTTTATATGAAACAAAAAAAAAGTTCACAGTTTTTAACAATCCCCCTCCACACACATGCACCCATGGAGGAAAAGGAAGCAACACCATCTGGTACATGCATTTCCAGCACATCCCAGCAGGGAGATAAAAGGGCTGGTTCCTCCAACAGAAGCCACCCTAGACTAATGAGATGCACAAAAAGGGTAGATTCCTGCCCCCTTCCCTGCCAGCCAGCTCTTCCACAACTTCTGATTTGAGTCACCTCTAAGGCACAAGGAATTTCATCCTGGTACTCATCTATGTGCTAATGGAGCTGCAGCTAGCTGACCTCTGGTGGGTCCCACTGGGCACCAGAATCATTGTTTCGCATGTGCTTGAAAACAGGAAATTACCACAACTCAAGTCTAATGGGCCCCATTCCCCCCAAGGGGCATAAACACAAGCCCAAGGCAAGACCTTAACTGTTTTGGCATAGCGGCTCCCAAGTGGGAGAATATCTGCTTCATCTTTCATGTTCTCTCATTCAGGAAAATAGTGTTCCCCTGAGACCAAAAAAAACACTGCTATGTGAATGTCTTGATGCTACTGCTTTTACACCATAAATCCACAAAGCAGGAGAGACCCAGCAGGCTGTGAGTGTCTCTGGAATTCATGAATTTCTGGGTGGTAAAGGAACAAAATGAGGCAGGCTTTACCGGAGGCAGAAGCTGCAAGCCCCACAGGCCACTGATGCGGAGCAGCCTCTGCTCTCTGAGCAAAGGGGGAGCAATTTTAGTATCTTGGCACAAATGGCTCTGTTCAATTAGAAAATAATGGAAACTGGATCCCCCAGTATCTCTTAATAAGATATGGAGCAATCAACATGGCGAAGAATGAAAATGTCATTCATTAATGTTATTGCTACAGTCCATAGACATGCCTTAAAGAGGAACCTCAGAAAATAGGCTTTTAAAAGGAGAAAAGGGGGAAGAAATTAAGATCAAGATCCTGGCCAGGTGTGGGGGCTCACTCATGTAATCCCAGCACTTTGGGAGGCCAGGGCAGGAGGATCGCTTGAGGACAGGAGTTTGAGACCAGCCCTGGTGATAGTGAGATCCTGTCCTACAAAAAATAAAAATAAAAATAAAAGATGCTAAAAATGTTTCTTATAGAGGCCCAAAGAAATGGAAGAGCAGCTTTGGGTTTTCATACCTCCTTTCCATGGGCCAAGCTGTCCCTACTAAAAATAGCCTTCCTGAGGTCACCCACAGCCAAAGAGGCCAGTAGTGCCACCAGGGTGGCCAACTGACCACACAGGGTCTAAAAATAGGGTGCTTGGCCTATGCTGACAGCATTAGCAGCCATGAAAAGTCATCTGGTCAAATACCATATATGTGACCAAGAATACAAGAGTTGTTTTGGAAAGGCGTGTTTTTATAAGTTAAAATGCGATGATCATTATCTTCCTTATTTGTATTCTGTCCTTCTCTTTGAAGTGTCTCTGGGTACCATCATTTATCTGCAGATCCTCACCCAGAGTCATGTTATGTCTATTCCCTTGAAGCAGGGCATTTGGGGGACATGCTGTGGTCAGTGAAGATGCCACCCATCCCGCCCTCTCATTTTCTCTCGCTCAGTTACCTGCATGAAACCTTACAATTGCCCATTAGTTTACAGATCTTTGAACTTCTCATTTGGCAGAGGTAGGTCAGTACCACCCATTACCTAACATTAAAAAAAAAGAAAGAAAGAAAGCTCATTACACTACACGACATGTACATACAATAAGGCCTTTGTCCTTAAAAGAAAAACATAATTTTCAACAGAGTCAGCTACCAGAAGCCAACAGAGCTAACATCCAAAACCTAATATAAACATGAAGGCTTGTGTCAAGATTTCAGAGTTAGTTTCACTGAAAGGGGCTGGAAATGACTGGAGAATGCCAGCTCCAGGGTTCAGGAGACATTTTTCATTGTGACTTTTTGAAAGTGGAAGCCAGATTGTCCCAGAACCTTCCTTGTCTATACCTCCTGCCTTGTCGGGGACATTTCTGCTTTTGACAACAGTCTACTTCTATAAAAGGGAATGTTCCTTTTATCACAAATAAGAGCAGATGTAAATATCAATATGATCTTATATTTTCAAATGTGATTACATTCCTTTCAAAAAAAAGACAGTGTTTATGTAATGATTATTTAGGATGTCTTTTATAGAGGAGGTTGACCTTCTGTGATAAACTTTCTGGGAGAATCATGTTTTGGAACTTGGAGTTCCATTCTGGGGGGGAGCTATCCCAAGTGTTAACAACCCCAACTATAAACAGGAAACTCCAGTCTAACTCCCACTCAAGTCCCAAGGTTGTGGACCTCTTGCTGAAGCTACGGAGCTGACAGAGATGACCACGACGAGGTTCTTACACTTTAAGACACCATCCCTTAAGACGTGAATTCGCCCAACTCACTACACTACAAGGCAGAACATGCTATTACCGAGAAGAAGAAGCAGCAGGCTCTTAGAGGAGTTGGCAGGACTTCTAGTCCCAAGCACAGAAGGCTGTATGAATGTGCAGGGCCTACATGTCCAAATCTAGTCACGCCAGTTCATCTGGGCTTGCCCTTTCTAGAAGGAGGCCCGATCCCACAGGTATGCACTAGTGCCTGTGGTTTGCTGGAAAGCAGGATGCTGGCCACATCACACTCTTTAAAATGGAGAGGACTCAGAAGCTTCAGGCTCAGCAGGCCCACTGGTCACTAGTTTTACATTTTTGCCTCCTACCTGCCACTTCCTGATTTAATGGCAAGGACTGCAGAGGACAAGTGGGCCTCACTGAGAAAACCACACTGTGTTTGTAAATTGGCACGAGTTAAGCAGGCGAAGCTTTGAAAAGAAAAATAGAGGAGCAACTCATCTTCCTAAGCCCCAAACAGTACCAGGGTTTCCCATCTTTAACAGAAAAGCAGCAGTCACCTCTTCTGCCCTTCCACTGTCTACCCTGAGAAAAATTCAGAATAAACACATTTCATAGGTGTTGACAATAAATTGCCATACATACAGTCCATTTAATTTAAAGTATGGCAAAGGCAGTCATTCCATGACACTTCAATGGTGGAAGTAGCTATCATTTCTAAAGTGCTGACCATGGCCCAGACCATGTTTTGAGAATTTTTCATGCTGTAACTTACAATTCTGACAAGAGCCTCATGATGAAGATAGAGATGTTGAGATATAGAAATGTTAGGCAATTTACGTAAAGCCATACAACTATTAAAGGGTAGAAATGAGAACCACTAAGCTATCGTTCCCAAAGAATATATTCACTGAATTAGTTGCTGAAAAGTGGTTTATGGCATGTTACACTTCACTTTCTTCTATTCAAGTTCTTGCCCCTAATAACAATGTCATTTAAACTGTTTACAAACAGCTTTCACACGCATCTTGGCCTTTAACCCATTCCCATCACTCCAGTTAATGCCCACAGCCAATCACTTAAGTCGGCTGAAGGGCACATACCACTGAGACTTGTCCCAGACTTCACAATGAAGGCTCAGAGAGGGTAAGGTGTCTGCTCAGTGGTGCACAGCTACCAGGCAACCAGGTGAGACTCAAACCCATACATTCAGACACACATACATTCAGGCCCCCACACCACAGCTGCATTTCACTGACAAAATAGGCTTTAAACATTTCATGAGAAAAGAAAATATCTTACCCGAAGACCTAGAATTTAAGACATTAAATTATATCATAATATTTTTAAAGCATCATTAACAGTTTAATAGAGCAAACTTAAAAGTTTATAATAGTAAGTTTTTATATTAGTCAGACTCTTTTATATTATTGCTTTTATTCCTAATAAAAAAAAATCCCTCAATGTGGCCTGGTCCATTTTACATTTAACTATAGAAACATTCCAATGACGTTTGCAAAAAGCATATTACTGTTATCCGTGAAATTAGTTTTGTTTGGGTACCTTTTAAAATTTCATGTGGTATTTATTCACTTTTGTTAAGATCTTTTAAAGTCAAAGTTGGGAAAATTTGTGATTTTTGCATTAAATTTTCAAAATCCCTACAGCAATCTTAGTTTTGGATTCCTGCCAACTGGGGATCCACTGAATCTCATCTATGATCAATTCAATCCGATGTGCAAATACGCAGGGTCTGGGGAGAAGGGACCATTGTTCATTGTTTCAAATAGTCCAAGAAAATGAGAAAGTTCCTTCTTTGACATTCTCCTAGAATCTTCCAGTTCTTTGCAATGTTTAATGCCACTAGTCTTTGTCTTCTTCAAATGTCTTCTGCCTTGGCATGTGCCTTCCTGGTTCTCCTCTTGCCTCTATAATTTTTCCATCTCTTTCATAGGTTTCTCCTTTTCTATCCTTCTCTTAGATATAACCCTTCTTCTAATTAATATTATAGGCCCATTTTTTAAAAATCTCAATTTAGACCCCTCCCCAAGGCAAATAATTTATTCCCAAAGTTTTGAAGTTTATTTCTATGCAGACAGGTAACAAATTGCTAACCTCTAGTCCTGATTTCTCTATACCAAACTCACAGTCTTTTAAGAGCCTACATGGCTTTTCTACCTTGAAGGTCTATGAAGCCCAACACATTACATCTAAACTAATTACTACCCGCCCACCCACATGACCCCTTCTCTTCCTACAGTGTCTATGACATTGGCTAGACTTCTCAAAATTCTCTTCAGTTTTTCCCATTTCTCATCTCTGCCATCTATTTTCTTGCCAAGGGCTATAAACGTGGGCTCCAAAACACTTCTGCAAGACTAGTGGTTCTCAAAGTCATGGCACATTGGTGCACTTTTTAAAGGTGAGCCACCCAATCCTGATTAGTGTATAAAAATTGTGCTAAAGGCCGGGCACGGTGGCTCACGCCTGTAATCTCAGCACTTTGGGAGGCCAAGGCGGGCGGATCACGAGGTCAGGAGATCGAGACCATCCTGGCTAACACGGTGAAACCCCGTCTCTACTAAAAATACAAAAAAAATTAGCCAGGCGTAGTGGCAGGCGCCTGTAGTCCCAGCTACTCGGGAGGCTGAGGCAGGAGAATGGCGTGAACCCAGGAGGCGGAGCTTGCAGTGAGCCGAGATCATGCCACTGCACTGCAGCCTGGGCAACTGAGCAAGACTCCATCTCAAAAAAAAAAAAAATTGTGCTAAAACTGAGCATATATTACTATCATGAACATACCTACCAGACTGAATAATTTACCAAATGGATCACGCAGCAGTGTAAGGCAGGGTGTCACTGTGAGTAAAAGGAGAGAGCTGGTGCCCCAAATATAATTTCGAGAGTGAGCTCTGGGAAGAGAACTACTCTATTCAAGTAGCAGTGCCCTGCTCTAGAGACACCAAGTGACAAGCAAAG
The DNA here is from genome assembly GCF_009828535.3 of Hylobates moloch. Lineage (NCBI taxonomy): Eukaryota > Metazoa > Chordata > Mammalia > Primates > Hylobatidae > Hylobates > Hylobates moloch. Next base: position 135,017,970 of record NW_026652276.1, read on the forward strand.
TGGCTGTGCTACTAATCACTCCACTGTAATTACTGCTGCATTTTAGCAACTGTGTCTTGTTGGGCATGGTTTGGAGTCTATCAAAATATTCTAATTTTTTCAATACCTTTGGTATTCACATAAATACTCTAGAACTGGAATGTAGTCAAAGAAATTCAAAAGACTGAGCAACATTGGTTTATCCCAACACCTTCTTTCCATTCCCACTGCCCACCCCTGCTCCAGGCTGCTTGCTCTCACCTGACCACACAATATCCCTGCAGTCTGTTGTCCAAACTTCAGCCTCTTCACACTCTGTATATCCCGTACAAAAGCTCCTAGAGACCTTTATATAAAATGTATTTTATTGTGTCATGTGTTTGCACAAAAATATTAAGTGGCTCCTCCCAGTTACATGAATGGAACTGATATCCTTATTATTACATGCAAGGTGCTCCCCATGCTGGTTCCCATGGAGATTCTAACTCCAGCTCCATCACAGCTTTGGGCACAATAGACGCTGCCATTTCCACAGTCCCAAGCACACTCTCTTTGTGTCCTTCCTCCAACAAGGCTTTGCCTGGATCATCTTTCTTCTCGCATCATGGTCCCAGATACCCTAGTCAGAATTCACTGGCAGCCCCCTTAGTACATGGGTTTGAGTCTATTACAGTGCTTTTCTGTCACTCCTATAAAATTTCTTATTAATATATGTGTTCGTCTCCCCCATTAGGCTGTGGGCAAGAATCTGTCCTGTTGGTCTTTGTCTCCTCAAAGTTCCCCAGCCAGCACAATGCTTCAAACACAGAAAGGGCTAAAAATAATAAAATAAAATGGAAGAGGGGATGAAGTGTGGCAAGAAGGAAGAAAGAACAATATTATTGAATTTATAACCTGCTATCCCTAGTGCCTTGAGTGGTGTTTTATAGAATTAGAACTGGGAATCAACAGGTCTTAAAATATACACCCAGCTCATTTGCTGATCTTAACTAAGTTCAACAAGCACACTTGACCTTCCAGTGCCATGAAAGGTGGTGTTACTCATATTCTTTTATAGCACAAAGGACTCAATATATCATCATTTATACAGAAGGGCCATAGAAGAGGGTGTGAAAAACTGATATCCTTTATTTACCCAACAAATTCATATTAACTAGTTTTATTTTTCCATCATTTTTGCCTTGCCTGACTTTTCTCATTATCTCCTATTCTACTGCCCTCCCCCTATTTGCATTCTAGTCTCGGGAAGGGCTTTCTTTCCTCAACATTATTTCCTACACTTAAAACACAATTTACTGTTGATACCCACAGTCAAGTCCAGTACCTCAAAACAAAATAAACAGTGTTTGAAATGGGATGGGGAAGGGGAGCAGTGAGTAAGTAGGCAAAAAAAACATACTCAGGTCTGGAAAGGGGTCGAGAGACTTCCACAAGGTGGGCCAGGAAAATCCCCATGATGCCAGGCCACTAGGCAGTTTTTCCAGAATTACAGCACTACCGAGTCCCAACCCAATCCCTCTGCCAATAAAAGTACAAGTGAAGGTGACCCCACAGGCATACAGATGTAAATACTCTGCAAGAAAGCAGGCCCCTCTTCCATGGAAAGTTGGTTTTGTTTTTTGTTTTTTTGTTCGTTTGTTTGTTTTTTATGTTTAATGGAAAGCGAGGGGAAAACTTACACCAGGGCCCAAAGATCACTGGGATCACTGGACCAATAAGGAAGCAGCCTCAATCAGCCCAGTCCAAGCCTGGAGGGACAGAAAAACTCACTAAACATTTCTGACAAATCTTGTTCATGCAGTTCATGCATAACGATGGGTGGGTTTGCCATCATTATCCCTATGTCTCATCAGTCGTCCCTTTTATCATTTTCCTTTGAAACTTTGCATCCTAGTCCACGTGAGGAAATAAGAATTTTTAAAAATAATGCCATCATCAACAACAGCAATAAAAAATCATTACAGAGTGTTTACTCTATGCCAAGCCCCAGGCCAAACTTTACGTGCTACATCTCATTTAATTCACGTAGCAACTCTGTGAACTAGATGTTGACATCCATCCCACTCTCCAGATGAAGAAACTGAGGTTTAGAAAGGTGAGGTAGTTGTCTCAACTTCACCACCAGTTTGATTTTAACCCAAGACTGTCTGATGTCTGGGCCAAAATTCTTTGCCAAAATGTTATGATGCCAGCCAAAACCCATGTCTTCCATAGGCTTTCCAAATTCTAGACAGTTTGGGTTGCAAGATCAAAACCACTATAACTGCCTCCATAGAGAGCCTACATTAGCTCTGTGCAGGTTGAAAGGACTCTCTGAAGCTCTTGAAGGTATCTGTAGAAGTTTTTAAGTAGTAAACATTTCCAGCAGAGGGAAACTCTGGTTTAGCAAAGAAGGAACTGACTTCACATCCCAGTTCTGTCTCTTAGTAACTGTGTGATCTCACGAGATTTGCTCTACTTCTCTGAGCCTGAAAAAAGCATGGACAAGAATAACTCTCAGAACTAGTCTTTGTGAATTTGCCGACACAATCCTATACATTAATTTTTACCTTTCCCAAAAATTGTTCTGTTGAAAGGTAATTGGTCACATCACCTTCTAAACAGAGTAAAAATAAATAAATCTGATTGCTTCCTTAGTGAGCATCCAAAGTCTAGAAATGACCTGAAACAACTTGGAAAAAGCATGGCAATCTATGTATTTGTGCATATACTGAGTGCAGTACCTCTTTGACCACATCTGGTCTACTTTATATCTTCTCTCTTTCTGTTTCATACATCCACACACACATGAATTGAATCCTCATGCAATGTTATCTCCCTCATCCTCAAACATGTGCCTAACACTTGTTTAGATAATAGATATCTATTCTCCAGCCAGTTAATTTGAACAACGAAGAACATGAGGATTTTATGGAGATAAGGCACCAGAGCGAATCTAAGATGCTGGGAGCTCCTTGTTCAGCGATATTAGATTTTTGTGATTAAAAAAGTAGAAGACAGCAGACAAGGTCTCTCTGTCTTCACTATTTGGTTGGCTCCAAGACAGGTGGAGCCCTGATTCTTGTAACATTGAATTTCATGTTGCTTTTTATGAGCAAAGGGTCCATTTCTACACTGCACCTCTGGATTTTTAAGAGGAAATTTCAACCTCGGAATAATGTTTTTTGCTGAACAAAATGTATGCCAAACTAAGCTCTGACTTCAGGTTTTCTGAGTCCCAGCCTCCAAAGTTTTCTCAGGTTTCCAGCACTGGGCCCAACTCACTGGCTCCCGCCATGTCCTCCTATTCTACAGTTAGGTGGAAAAGGCTGAGAAGATCAAGCACCACTTCTCATGTGTGCTTGGTGGACCTAGGGATGTCCCAAAGATCAGAGAATGGCTTCAGTTTCATTTATCTAGGTGTGGCTGGCTCTCTTCTCAGCTGTACTCCAGGGCAGGCACCAACGTGTTTTCCTAGACATTATGGGAAAAATAATTCTAGCAAGAAAGCAGGGAAAATATCATACAAAAACAGTAATAAGTGTTGGCCTCCTTTCCTAGGCCCCATAAAAGACCATTTTGTAAGGTGGGGAAAAGTTATGCTTTGCTTTCTGACTAAACAATAAAGCACATGCAGTTTAATCTAAACTGCCTACGCAGTTCCCTAGATTTTAGGACCATGATCCAACTTCTCACCTACCCCCTTAAATAGATGAACTGAAGCTTTTTGGGCCACACACTTTAAAACGAGATTCCATCACCAGCTAACAAACCAGTTATTCTTGGACTGGGGCTGGTTCTGGCAAGATGCTCAGGTCTACGCAGAGGATGATAAATGAGAATAAAATTATTCAGCTCTGCTTACAGTGGCCACTGCGCCCACTGTCATCCTCAAAAACTCCACAGAAATGAGCTCACTCCAACCTTTGAAATATTTCACAGCTTAAAAGTTTAAATCAGGCCAAGTTGATTTTTGTGGGGTTTTTTTTAAGTTTTTACTCTGTAATTATATACAGGACTTTGTGCCACCTATTTCCTCCCAACTGTAACATTTTACATCTTTTTTAAGCATACGTTGACGTTAGCTTTTTATTTCTTTTTTTTTGTACATGTTATGAAATAAGATATGAGCTTATACTCAGCCTTAGGTACCTTTCTGCCAAAAGGCCGGACCAATACAAAATAAATATGACTATTTTCTTTATCCAAAGTACAGTTGAGACTATTACATACCCTCTTAATGTACATACATAAAACCAGCTAACCACTAACGCTCCCTGCAGGTCAACTGAAATCATAACGAGATTTTCCTTTCATATAATGCGATTAACAAATGTCAACTAACTGAACTCCTGAAAGACTCAAAAGAAAAAACAAAATAACCCAAGGAACGCCAAAAGGTAAAATAATTTGGACGTTCTTTCTATTTTCTCCTTACTTTCTCACGTCTTTAACTCAACAAATAGGCTATTTCTTATGGTTATAGGCATGTGCTCTAGAGGCAGACAAAACTGAGATAGTTTCACCTCCACTATTTACTCAAATGCAACCTTCACAAGCTACTTAGCCTGCTACGCCTCGGTTTCCTCATCTGTAAAATAAAGGTAAAAGCCCTCAAAGGATTTTTGTGAAGATTAAATGAAATAATGTAGGCTTAGATGAGGCCCTACAAGCAAAAATAAAATAAAATAAAAATAGTAAACATAAATGTTTACCATTGCTATTATTATCAGTTTGCTAAATAGGTCTGCCTTCCAGCCTAGGTACAAAAATGCCAAGTAGCTTCCTGGCTGTCTGGAGTGCTTTGAAATCCATGAACTTCAGTGGGTTCTTGGAAATGTACAAGAGTGTTATACAGAGGGATAAGTGGTCATCCATCTATTATTACTCAATTTTACCAAGTCATTACAAATGTTTAGGAAGCAGCAATGACTGTGACAACTTGGACCCCATAATTCTAAACCCCTGCAAAGGTCATGATAACATATCACGGAGCCTTTCGGCCAATGAAAGAGCTCTGTAACGGGTGAAGCTGATAGCCAAAGTCCTAATATTACATATTTAGAAAGGATTTCTGACAGCACTCACCCAAGGCAGATACCTACAACTGTTACTTAAATGTTGAAGACATAAATAAACCTACTGCCCTTCTGAATTTAATTGATACTTTTCTGTAATAAATATCACTCCCACTTGAATTCCAACTAATGCATCTTTTCAGATTTACTCTTTACCTTCAAAACTGCAGGACTCTAACATCTATCTTCTTATCACTAAGTCTCCACTTTCAGAGAAAGGGACTGTTTTTAGCAGGGGTATGAGTACTGAAAAGGGGGGAATGCTGTGGGGAGAATTTCTCATAATGTTATTTGGGAACAGTTTACAAAACTCAAACTACATACATAAACTTTATAAGTAGTAATATTGCTGAAGTGAAAAACAATATATTTATATGGGAAGCTCTCAGCACATTTAAATATTACTTGGTCAAGGTAATTTCCTCTGAAATCTTAATAGATTAAGATAAAATAATTCGCTCACATTATACAGGTAAGAAAAACTAAAAAGGAAGATTAAACACACATACACACACACTGCATTTGTAAATCTGCAACTGAGTCAAAATTTAAACTGAAAGCTTCTTTCAACAAATTATTTAGTAAAAGATCATCAATGAACACGGCAACCCATAAATACGCAATCATAATACACCCTCTTTCAGCTCTGTTTTATTAATCAGCAATATTTATTGTGTCAGCAAATGCAGTGCGTTTTTACTTGTTTCTGTTGATTTCCTTAGTCTTCCGAACCTGATAATCGTTTGATACAGCCATTTACCTTCACCCAGTTATCACTTCAAAACATTGACCTCAACTCTTGTCATGAAAAAGTTTAGGTAGTATAAACTCAGATGGCTTGGCTTTTGCCTAAACCGAAGTGAATTCCTTCTCCAGTTCCATACAGCATGCTGATCTAGTAACAAGTAGTCCTCTATCATTTTGGGGCTTTGCATTTGACTGCCTTAATGTATTTCCAACAAGGTTTTATAACGTGTAGTTTCTAACCAAATTTTGCCAAAAGTGATTGGCATGTAAAACACTCCTAAGCAAAAATGTTTATCTTGTAGGTCTATATTTCGTCTCAGAAATTCTTATTCACATTACTCAATCTCCCCCAGGTGGTTACTTATTAGACTTATCATTAACTACTAAACTAAAATAAATGGAAACAAATTATTTTTTGAGTCTTCCAACCACTGATAGTGTTAACTAAGCAGCTGACAGCCAAGTGTCATTCTCTATTAAGGATAGAATTGTCCTTTCCAACTCATGCTTCCAAATCAGAAATAAAGACAGTATTTGAGAGTTTAGGGTAAAACAGGCAAAGAAACCCAAGAAAGAAATCCAGAATTACATCTTGTCCTCCTGTTTGTTTTTTGTGGCTGTCACCTCTCTTTCCCTTTGTCGCATACCTTATTCCTAACCTTCATACTTAAATCTTATCTCATCATTTTCCCACTGAGCTTAGATGACAGAACCAACGCAGAAAGTTTTGTTGTCCCAAGGATTTGGTTGTAGTAATCATTACCGGAAACAGATATTACAAACTATAATTTTCACTGAGATGTCATACAAAGCCTATCTGAAATTTACTTCTATAAGGATGATGTCAAACATAAGAATTTCCAGCTGGATGAAATGGAAATTGCCAAAGTCCATAAAACTCAGAAATTAACTGGATTCAACTCACAAACTATGTACAGTTATGTGTAATTTTGTAATGATAAAGACAATTTGTAAGATCTGGTTATATTATCACATTTAATGGGTTCACCTTATCAGAGAGAGCAACTGAGTTCATATTACCTGATCTCCACACTTACCAAGCAGACACACATTATGCAAGGGTTGTCCGTGATAAATGGAATCTGGAGGACTTCCCCTTCATTTTCACATTTTGCAACAGAACCTAAAATTGAGGGGGAAAAAATGTTTCATTTAAAGTTAGCTTAGTAGTATGATTTCAACATTTAAAATTTTTACACTAATCCTTTTTGAAACCTCTACCCGAACTTCAGAATTCTTATTGTGGTTTAAATTATTAAATTCACCAAAGCAAAACCCCTGTCCCCAAACTCCATTTTCAATAATTTTATTTAAACAGGTTTAAAAAAGAAAAGACTATGATATAAACTACCTGTTCTCAGATGGTCTAAGCACAATTCCAAGTATTTCACTGGATTTTTAATAACATTCCTTTATGAAGATATTTCAACTAAGCACACAGCCCCATACGCAAATAAATAAATAAATAAATAAACCTCAAATTGGGGCAGATTTTAAATTGACCAAAACTCAGAACTGTGTCAATGAACAGGCCTTTCTATGGATCTGTCTCGCATTGTCTTAGGTTTAAATCACTTTCTGAAACGCAATCCTCTTTTCCCTTCTCTTAGAAATTGACTCGGTATTTTCTTTTCTGCACCAGGTGTCAGTAAAGTATGTCCTTCAGAATCGCAGCTGAGGTTTTCACCTGCCTGAAAACATATAATTATTATATCCCGCTATTAGTGCCCTTTTTAAATGATAGTTTCTTTAAATTCAAGGTCTTGAGAGCCAGTGCTTTAAAAAGCACTCCTAGCACAGTGGATGTATTGCAACCCCAAAGATGAGAAAGGAAGATGTGCAGAAAACTACACAAATTTTTTTCTTGAGTTCTACAGAGAGAGATAAAGATTAAAACAAAAGTTGAGGAAAACATTAAAAATAAATAAAATAATTTCTCAAATTCAAATAGAAGAATGTCTATTATTACTACATTGAAGGCAGCAGCCTCTCAGCCCGCAACCTCTTCACCTACTCCCAGCCTTCCCAGCCCTCCCGGGGCTTCGCTTCATCCCCATCGACCAGCGCAGGGCAAGCGCCAAGGTGCGCGCTCCCCACCCTCCCATCCCCGGGGCAAGCCAGCGCCACCTTTCCCAGGTACCAAACCCGCGTCCCGGAGGGCCGGTCCCTCCCGCCCCCTCCCCTACCTGTCAAGAAGGAGGAAGCCAGAGACATGGGGAACCCCGAGCAATTGAGTAGCAGCAAGACGCAGCAGGTAATTCCAGGCGAGCGCCGGCAGTAACGCTCAGCCACAGCCCCGACGCCGGAGAACCAGAGCATCGTCACCTGGAGGGAATCCCTGGCGACTTCAGGTCCCGCGCCGCCGCCTCTGCTCAGCTGCCGCAGCTCGCAGTCAAAAAGGGCTCTCAGCCGGCGTGTCGGGAGACAGTCCGCGAAGGAGGGAGGCGGGCGCCTGGGAGCTGGGGGGCGGGGGGGTGTGAGGGAGGGCGGGGGGAGAGGCGAGGGGTGGGGGGCGCCCGGGGAGGAGGGGTCCTGCGGCCAGGCTCCACCGATGCGGCTTTTTTCTTTTCTTTTTTTTTTTTTTTTTTTTCTTGAGGGAGTTGCTTGCAGTGGCTTAGCAGTCAGCCCCTCCGCGCCGGAGACAGCGCCAGGAGGAGGGGGTGTTGCGGCAGCCGGAGATAGCCTGAGAGGAGCTGCGGCGCTGCCGACTGCGCACTGCCGCTCAGCTGCCGCCCGGGCTGCCGCTACTGCTCCTGGGGCTGTCGGTGTCGCTGCCGCAGCGTCCTCCACTCCCGCACTCCCCACCTCCTGCCAGCCCCGCCGGCTCTCGGCCCGCCCGGAGCGCGCTCGCTCCTCCGCGAGAGACGTGGGCTCACCGGGCGCCTCCCCGAACCCGCTGGGGGCGCCCGGGCGCAGGAGGGACTGCGCGATAGCTGCAGCGGGAACTCTCTCGGCCCAGCGTTCAGTTCCCCAGCCCCTCCAGGGAGGCCACGGCCCCGGGGCGCGGACCAGAGCCGGGAAGGCGCGTCTCCACTGTACGGCGAGCGCGGCGCCTCCTCCCTTTCTTGGGGGAGCCCCGGGGATGCCGCAGCACTAGCGCTCAGGCCCGGGTGCCCTAATCCTGCGAGGGAGCAGCAAACGGGACGCAGGGGCGCCCCACCACCCTGCTCGCTCCCGGGTGCCCCAGCTTTGGGAAGGAGCGACACACCCGGGGCAGTAGGGCCCCCGCAACTTTTCATGCCCTGCTTTGCTTCCCTCTGGCGAGGGCGCGACAGCGAACTCAGGGGGCTGAGCGGACTGAGGGGCAAGTGGCCTTAGAGATCAGTGTTCGGTGCTTATCTGTCTGCGCGTCCTGACACTAGGGATGACCGAAGTTGAAACACACACAAGATCGATTTAAAAACGTATCGAGGCAAACGACTTTCGCCCTTAAAAAAAGAACAGTCGCTCCGAGACTCCTCCCTTCCAATCTCGGGCGGACCGGGGAGGGGAGGTGGTGTTTGACTAATCATTCATTCACCCGAAAAGAGGGAGGGACCCCCGCCCCGCCGCTAATCTCTGGCTGGGGCCGCCGCGCGGCCGCCTCTGCAGCTCAGAGCTCCGTCGCTCCCTCAGCCCGGCTGCGCCCTCTCGCCTCTGCAGCACTGGGTGTCGGGGAGTCAGCTCCTGTGATCCCCCTGCTGAATCGCCTCCTCCTGCCCACGCAGTGGCATCCTCTACTCAAATCGCAGAGATAATTTTTGTAACCAAAGTACGAAGGCGCGAGGTGGGAGTGAGGGACGCTTGGCAAGTGTTAGGACCTGACGATCAGCTAGCTGTCCTTGAGCTCACGGTGGACCACCGACTTCCTGTGTCCAAGAGTTGAAACTGGGTCCCCACGGAACGGACCTAAGGGTCTCCAGGCAAAGTGGGTTGTTTCTATTGTGGAAACTATAGCTTTGAAAATAAATGAATCTGTTTGCTGACAGGTTTAATCTAGCTTCACCTTAACCCTTCCCTGCCTCGTTGACTGTTTATTTTATTCGTTTTTTCTAGTGATTTGGAGACTTCACTTAATTAGTGCAACATTGCCAACATCGCAACACACCGAGGAGCTGATCCGAGCACGTTGCTCTGACGTGGGAAAAATAAGAGAAGGGAAAGCTGTCATTAGATTAGCATGCTCCATTTCCCTCCCAAAATAGATTCTTAGAGTAAAATTTAAATTAAAAGAGAAGGCTGATGTGTGATTCCTTCCCTCCCTCCCCCCACCCAAATAAAGCCATAGCCAGGCAGCTTCTCGGAAAGCAGTGTGTTTATGTATTTACTAATCATAAAGATAATATGCAAAAAGAGAAAAATCTCTAAATCCAGCCTTACTTTCCAGGGACTCATTAAAAAATAAATAAAATTAAAATTAAAAATCAAATAAATAGAAACCTTTATTGCTGCAGATACGTACAATCAGTTGAAACCACTATCTCCTCTATCTAAAAAGATTGTCCCTGGATGAGGCTTTTAGATAAAGTTGTTTATCATAATTTAATTATGGAAAGCCGAAGAATAAGGAAGCTGGGAGACCTTTTGTTGCCTTAGCCATAAATTTGGATAAATGCATGCTATGAAATTGCAAGACATTTGAAGAGTGTGCCTGAGTTACTTTGATATGCCTTCCCTCCCTGACACCAGCCAAACATCCTTAGAATTTGCATGACAAATTTCTTTATGACAGAATCTAGCTGTGTGTGGCATTTCCATAATGTGCAGCATGGTGCTTTGGAATGCACTGTAACTCTCCCTGTAGGTGCAAACCCAAAAACCACCTTAAAAACATTTTCATCTGTCTGAAAGTTTGCGAAGGGGAAAAATGCACAGAAGCCTTTGGCAAACCTGTCTCTTCTTCCTGTTTGTTATAAGCCTCTGCCACCAGCGATTTCCCTTGCTGCCTTCGTGGCAAATGGGCCCCGCTTCCGAAAGAGCAGCCTTTTCTCCAAGGCCTTATCAAGATGTTTTCCCATGCATCTACTGCTGCCACCACCCCTTCAAGTGATAATCTATCAGCTGACAACTGGTCTCTGTCTACACAAAACAGAGATATTCCAGGTCAAAACGAAAAAAGAATGCCTGCACTGAAAAGCACATAGATCTGCCTTCACAGTTTAACTAAATAAATAGTGGTACCATCCAAATCCCAAAATGGCTTTGGCTGAAATCAAAATGAGGGAAAAAAATGTGTGTTTGGGTCTGCTTATGACATCTTTCAAGGGGAAAGAGGTGATGGGGCCCAAAGACCAATATTTAACTCTGGGCCTGTCCCAGTCTCAATTAGACAAAACTCATCACTTTCTCTGGAAAATAAACTGTGACACCTAATCAGATTAAAAGGGGCCAGGCCTGTGGTAAGAGCAACTTTCTTCATCTCCTCTCAAAACTATGATGCTAAATTCTCACTGAAAAATTCAACTGAACATGCAACTTAGTTACGTGGATTCAAGTCTGAAAGATGCTTCTAGAGAAATCACATCAACCCAGCTTCCTAAAAATAGAAACCAATAGACCCTTCCCAAAGGAAACAGGGTAAAGAGATTGTGATACCTACCACTAGGGCAGGGTGCAAGGTATTTCATAAACTTGAGAAAGTTACACCTTAAAAAAGGCATTTACACTTGATAAAGATAAAGGATTATGCTACCAAGGATCTTACAGTCTAGTAAGGGGGATAAACTATGTTCATAATGAATATAGTAAAAGGTAGAAGTGAAGGTAAGAAGAGAAGATAATACGCCATGGAAATTTCAAAGAGGAGATTAAGCTTCCTGGAGGAGGTGGCATTCGAAACTGAGCTTTGAATGAAGAGGCAGGCTCTAGTGAGGGAAGGGCAGCCTGGGCACAGCAGGGAGTAACAGCAGAGAGACTCAGGGTTTACAAAGAGAACAAGGAACAGGAATTCCGTTGGCCCCATCTGCCCACTGAGCTGGAGCTGTTGGGAGGCTTGGAGATAAGGAGAAATGTACAGGTGGTTCTTGAAGGATTCACTCCCAGGTGACCAACAGGAAATCTACCATAGAGTAAGTGCCTAATTTTTCTTTGAAACAACCAGACTGCATTTCTTTAGAATGGATTTTTTTTCTGCAGGTGTATTCAGCAATCTGAACATGTGGTCAATGTAATACTAGAGAGCACCATTTCCACCTTCACGTGTTTGAAGGTGATGGAGTGGATTCTCTACATGAATCATTATTCTCAACCTCTTTAGCTATGGCTATATGATTCTTCTTGGGTTGAAAGTAGAAATGCCACTTTTAACTATTTATTTAAAGCACTGGAGATCTTAGACATCATATAAACCAACTCCCTGCCCTTTCGCTTTAAAAATGAGAAATCTAAAGGCTAAGGGGTAAATGACTTGCCCAGGGTCACACAACTAGTTAATGGCATAATCCATTTAAACAGGGTTCCTCTGGCTCCCTGATCGTGATGTTTACCATTATAAACGTTTTTCCTTCTTAGATTATGAGTCATAAGAATTATAGGAAAGGACCACTGAATATTTTAGATATGTTGCAAATTAAAATTACAGAGTTGGTGAAATAAGTACTCAAATATTTATTGAAATAAACTGGTACCAAGAATACAAGTTGTAACACCATAAAAAGCAGACCACAACTTAGCTCACTGGTTAAACTGAATTTATTCTGAAGTCACTCGGCTAAAATGTTGAAGAACTGCAGTTCTCTTCTAGGCTTTGCTACAGGTTCGCTTAGTTTCAGAGAGGGGTGGGCACCATTGAGGCTGGTGAGAAGTCCTCTAGATTCTGCCTGGGGCTTTAATGCCATTCCAAAAAATAAGAGACTCAGAAATGACGTTTTTTGGAGGAGATAGGAGGGAGTGGGGACAATGATAAAAGCATCATCCCCATGATATTGTATAATTTATATAAATGATAATTATTAAAATTAAATTATTAAATCATTGGCCTGATCTTTTCTTACTTAATCATTTTTCTTCATTCTTTGTAGCCTTAAGATTCTTTTCATATAATTGTACTCATTACAGAGTTTATTTCTAAAGCAGGGCATTTTGATGAGGATAGGAAAGTGACATTTTTAAACACAGTTTCCTGGAAATAACAAAATTACTATATTTTTTAAAAATTAATATTGCAATAAATAAAGCCCCCTTCAAAAGCCCCCTTCACTCTTTCCCTGGCCCTGAGTCCATCCCAATCCCTGCCTCAAGGACAATGGTATGCTGTGAGTAATGGGATAATGTTCGCTGTTTCACACAGTACTCGTTCATTTCAATGTCCATGAGCCAAACTAACTGGTTTGGAGTGTCACAAATTCTGTAGTTATACAACTAAAATAAAATGAAGTTACAGAGTTAAAACAAAGATTTTAACAATTTCCATCAAAACATTCAAAATATTTCTATGTACTGATTCATCTTCAGGGGCTTGCTGAATACATAAGTCATTTTGATATTGGAAGTTATAAAAATCAGATATAAATTTGGCTTCATTGTCAGGGAGGCACCAGTGTTGCCAATTCATAGATAATGATCTTTGAAAAAGAGTTCTCTTCTCCACATTCCATCCAGAAGTCACTCCCCAAAACAAGCTTACCTAATCATCAGCTTCATTGGCACCAAAGCTGCAGCCCTATCTATCCGAAGTGAGGGATGGCCAAGGAGCTCTCAAGACCAACCCAGGGTACCAGAATATTAAGCTAATGCCTCACTCCTATTGTTCTAGGTTTCACTAGCTCTTCTACTTTAAGCTCTCCTGCTTCAAGACTTTAAGTTGATCTCACTGGAGTAAACATCAACAGAGAGAGAACAATCAGCGTTACTGCAGAATTATTATTCAAGATTATCTATAGACTCAGAAACAGTTCAACTTTACTTATATAGGGATGTATACTACCAGGCTGATATTTAACATGTATGGCCGCTCTGGCAGAGACTCCCGGATGCCTCCCAACATCTAGTCTTTCCTTCTTTCTCAAGATAGAGCCCCCCAGTTTGTGCAGTGTATATGGCTCTCAGCAATAAAGATCACTTTTCTTAGTCTTTCATACAGGTAGTAGTGATCCCATGACTAACTTCTGGCCAATGGGATAGAAACGGAGAAATGTCACTAAAGGAACGACATGCTCTTTCTTCTTCTATTCCTCCTGGAATACAGACATGATAATGTAAGTAAGGCTCCAGCAAAATCTTTCCCCTGGAGATACCTTTGGAAAAATGCCTCTGGGAAATGGCAGACAAGAAATGAGATTAGACTCTGACACCATGGAGGGCAATGGAAGCCTGGGCTGATGCCTCTGGCTTTCCTGAATGTGAGGGGAAAAGTAACACCTACATTGTTTTAATGCTTGTTAGTGTGTGTGTGTGTGTGTGTGTATGTGTTTTGTTACTTGGCAGCTAAACCTGAAATCATCTGAAGCATTTAGCACATACCAAAGACAAGAAATAAGTGCTCAGTAAATAGCTACCTGTGTTAATTAATATATTTTTGTATTTATTAATGTTTAAAGCACTTTCAGAGCCAAGAAAAATATCTTACAAGATATAAGTATCTTATGTAATTTACATCTATCTTATAAAATTTAAGGGAACTTCAATGTTCTTTATTTAAAAAAAAAAAAACTACTTTCAGATATCTGTACAACCATGTTCATAGCAGCATTATTCGTGGTAGCCAAAATGTGGAAGCAACCCAAGTGTCCCCCTCAAGGGATGAATGAGTAACAACATGTGGTGAGGATATACTATGAAATATTATTCAGCCTTGAAAAGGAAGGAAATCCTGACACACACTACAACATGGATGAAACTTAAGGACATTATGCTAAGTGAAATAAGCCAATCACCAAAAGACAAATACTGCGTGATTCCACTTATATGAGGCACCTACAGTAGCGAATTCAGAGACAAAAAGAAGAAAGGTCGTTGCCAGGAACTGTAGGGAGGGAGGAATGGGGAGTTGTTTAATGGGTAGAGTTTTAGTTTTGCAAGATGAAAAGAGTTCTGGAGATTGATTGCACAATCATGTGAAAATATTTAACGGTACTAATTGTACGCTTAAAAACAGTTAAGATGGGCCGGGTGCGGTGGCTCTCGCCTGTAATCCCAGCACTTTGGGAGGCTGAGGCAGGTGGATCACCTGAGGTCGGGAGTTCGAGACCAGCCTGACCAACATGGAGAAACCCCATCTCTACTAAAAAAATACAAAAATCAGCCAGGCATGGTGGCGCATGCCTGTAATCCCAGCTACTCAAGAGGCTGAGGCAGGAGAATCGCTTGAACCTAGGAGGCGGAGGTTGCAGTGAGCCGAGATCATGCCATTACACTCCAGCTTGGGCAACAAGAGTGAAACTCCATCTCAAAAAACGAAAAACAAACAACAACAACAACAACAAACAAGATGGTAAATTTTATGTTACATATATTTTACCATAATTAAAATTTTTAAAACATGTTTAAATAAAAAACTTTTATATTTTCTTATTTGCTACCAAATTAACATATAATCATTTGGCCAAAAAGTTAGAAATACAGATTCGCAAAAACAAAACATTCTCCTGTTTTATAACCTTATCATTGTGTCTGGCTTGTTGCTGAACAGTTTACATACATCACCTCATCTCACCCAGCGGTTCTGTGAGGTAGGTACTATCATCGGCCCCATTGAATATACAAGCAAAATTAAACACAAAAGGTAAGAAATTGTCCAAGTTCACACAATAGGGAATTGGTTGAGCTGGAATCAGAAACCAGGTAGGCTAATTCCCGAGCTCATGCTTTTACTGGTTAAGCTATTGTGAATGTTTTTGTCTTTGACAGTATCATTTTTAACAACTATATCATATTCTATGTGATGAAGGTACTATAATCCTCTTAAATAATCTCCCACCTAGGTCATTTCCAACTTTTTACTATTGTAAAAGATGCTTCAGTGAACACCTTTCTAATACTCATATTTATTTCATTAAGAATAAATTCAATAACTAGCAGACCAAAGACATGTGTATTAAGGCTTTTGAATTATATTTTTGTAATTCTTAATTAAAGATTGTTTTCTCTTTCAGACTTAATATTTTTGAGGCTAAACTTATATAATGTAGCATAACAAAGACAGTGAACAATTAGGACCTCTAAGCTATTTCTTAGTTACCTTAATAAATGTTTGTAGATGAGAGAATGTACAATTAAAGTAGGTCTTATTAAAAATAAAACACATCCATAGACTTTCGAGATTTCATTGATTGTGTGTTACAAATATTTATTTAGAGAAACCCTAAAACAAACAACAGTGACTTATTTGACCACTATCGGCTTTGTGGTATAATATCAAGTGTCTGGGAGCTGGAAGATCATAATCAGTTCCTCCCATGTTTTACCTCAATGTTTTCCTAAAAGCAGTCTCCTTCAGCTTGAATTCTGAGTAGCTTTTCCTTCCCTGAGCTATGCTTTACAGTATCTCCCATTAGAAAGACATCACATTAATGAACAACTTCAGAATATCTCAGAAGGCAGCAAAATAATAAATTCAAATGCCCAAGATTTAATTTATCAAAACTATCTCATCAACCCTAGCTTACTTTATAGCAGCTAACCACTAGTTGGATTAGTTAGTGTCATTAAGGAATGAATAAAACTAATTTCACTAATGCAGGAAGCATTCCAAGAGAATTCTTTGGAACTAATCCAGTGACTTAATATCTAGTCCTAATTTTGCCACTTGACATTCTAATGATTTGAGGCCAGTTAATTAACTTCGTGAGCCTCAATTTTCCCACCCAATAGGATGAGATAGTATCACCTCTGCTTGCTTGTCAGGGATGAATATGAAATTATTTTATATAATGTTATATTTTAGAAGGTAACAAAACTAGAGACTTTTAGATATTAAAGAACCCTCAAAAAGCATCTAATCCAACTTCTCCATTTACAGACGATCCTACTGAAATTCAAATAAATTAAGAACTTGCCCAAAGCTGTGGTGTGTAAGAATTTTTTTCCAGAAAAGCATGCACCTTCTTTAGGAAACATTCCTCAAAATATGTGGTCTTAGTGAACTCTGCCACAATCATTATACTCCCCATTCCCAAACACACTTCCAGCAAACACAGAAGTCGTAAGGTCCATGCTGGGCCAATCACAGCTTCTCATCTCTCTGACCCATTTATTGTTCCAGGATTTGGAAAGTGACCTCAGCTCTTCCCCCTGGATTTTTAAAACTTGAGTTGAGGAGTTTTCCTCTCTTCCTGAAGTCTACCACATGGGTGACTCCGAGTAAATGTTGGTCAGCATAGATATTATTGACAATAATAATATTGCAAAATCAATACAGCCAACATCTAGGTACTATAGCATCTGTTATAAGCAATGCCTCCACCTAAAGGACTAAGGCTATATGTAGACATTTTTTAGGCACTAGAAAGAGAACTGCAGAGGAAGAAAGAGAGCAGGAAAGGTTGGCCTTGATGGATCCCTGAGATCACAGGGCATGGATGTCACCAGCCTCTTTCTCCATGCTAGAGCCTGCCCTTATCTTCACAGTCCGTGTCATTCTTTACTAGGCAAACCTAGCAATCAATCCTAAGGCCCTTCAATTCAATACATACACATTTATTGAAAACTACTGGGTGCATGCAGGTACTTTATTCCCATTAAATTTGCCATACATTCATTTTGTTCACATTAAAGTCCCACAGTTTCCACTTCTCTAATTTGAGACATTATATTCTCTAAAACATATAAAGTAGCCATTTATGTTTTTAAAATGGCCTTTAACCATTTAAATGTATATATATTTTTTATTTGTGTAATGGAAAGGAGTTGAGGAGAACCCAACACCTTTGCTGAATATTTTAACTGATGGAGGAAAAAAGTCAATTTCATGAGGATCTCGTTCTGTTGCATTTCTCATCCCCAGTGAGGTTTATGATGGAAATAATGGTTGGGCATTAGC
The DNA here is from genome assembly GCF_009828535.3 of Hylobates moloch. Lineage (NCBI taxonomy): Eukaryota > Metazoa > Chordata > Mammalia > Primates > Hylobatidae > Hylobates > Hylobates moloch. Next base: position 135,035,730 of record NW_026652276.1, read on the forward strand.
TATTGTAGTGCGAACAGATGCAATTAAATGGGCCCCAGACAAAACAAACAAGTAAATAGAAGCCTATTTGTGGGTCACTTTATTCTTCACTGCTACCAATAGCTTTTGTTCTTTGGGCATCATAATAAGTGTTTGCTCTGTATCATCTGTGAATTTGTTACTTTTTGCCCGTGAACATCTGGAGAGACTGATAAGCGTAAGCATTAATGAACCCCCAAGATCTAGGTGATATGGGATTGCCGTCTTGGTTTTAAAGTGGGCCACAGGGTCTCCTCCTCTATTCTTCTGTGCAGTTAATTCCCTCAGGGGCAAAAGAGTGGGCTTGAAAAACCTGAAAAATTGGAAGTTTAATTTTGACAACTTGTTGTTAGTATAGTCATTACTTTCCCTTATAGTTTGGAAAGTAATTCTCATGGTGCCTAAATTACTCTTTGATTGAAGGCAAAATTCCTTCAAGCCACAGAGTTCTTAAAGATAACGTGGTAATCCAGCCTAGATGAAAGAATAGAATGTTCTGGTAACTTCAATGTCCTAATGGGTTAAAAAAGGTTGTTTTATATTAAGTTCAGGGGTACACATGCAAGTTTGTTACATAGGTAAACTTATGTCATGGGGGTTTGTTGTACAGATTATTTCATCACCCAGGTATGACGCCTAGTACTCACTAGTTATTTTTCCTGATCCTCTCCCTCCTCCCACCCTCCAACCTCTGATAGGCCCCACTGTATGTTGTCCCCATCTATACGTCCATGTGTTCTCATCATTTAGCTCCCACTTACAAGGGAGAATATGTGGTATTTGCTTTTTTGTTCCTCTGTTACTTTGCTAAGGATAATGGCCTCCAGCTCCATCCAGTTCCCTGCAAAGGACATGATCTCATTATTGTTTGTGGCTGCATAGTATTCCATGGTGTGTATGTGCCACATTTTCTTTATCTAGTTTATCATTGATGGGCATTTAGGTCGATTCCATATCTTTGCTATCATGACATATGCAAGTGGAATATACAGTTTACTGACTTTCAAAGCATCAGAAAACAATAAAATATAATTAATAATAAATTATAATTTAATTGCTTGCATAGTTAATTAATATGCAAACCAATTAAAATTTATTTTGGTGATTCAAAAGAACTTCAAGATCTTCTAGCTCCTTGAAACTCAAAATGTGTTTCCTGAACCAGGAGCGTCTACATCACTGGGAAGATTGCAGAATCTCAGACCTCACTCCAGACTGGTTGAATCCAAATCTGCATTTTAACAAGATTCCTGGGTTATTGGTGTGTACTTTAAAGCTTGAGAAGCACTGCTACTACCATAGGATGGTCAATTTGTAGTACAAGTGTGCCCAGATGTCAATTAATTAATAGAGAGTTTGAGTTAGTAAAAGCCAGAAAGGGCACCTTGTTTGGTATTTTTATCTCCTACACTAATTCATTCAAGTTGGCTTGAATAAATAAAAAATAATGTACTAATGGACAAAGATTTAGGCCCTGGCATAGAAGAAGCTGACTCACTTATGTAAGTGACTCTATCTGCTAAAACATCTTCATTAGAAATGTCTCAGCTTTTAAAGCAAGAGGTCAAGGTAAGAGGCATTTACCATGTGCAAAGATCGTGTTTGGTCAACTTAATTATGTGTGCTTTTATACTTATACTTAGGAAAGTTAGAAAAATAATTTAAGTCAGGTAGTGTGTTCTGACATATACAGACCTCAGAATTGGAGTGGCCCAGGCTCTAAACAATTGTGTATTGGATTCTTTAACCTCCCTTGTAGTGTGGACGACAATATTGATGATATCTGTTTTGTGGAATAAATTCAGTAACGTATGCCAAACCACTAACTCCATCACCCAGCACATGGTGACATGTCGATGTGCACTTTCTCTTCTGGGTGTGGAACTTTGTCTTATTTTCTTTCTTTATCCCCCCCTTTTAGAAATAACGTTTAGAAATGTGTCCCAGAACTGTTGTGTCTAGGGGCAGATGCATTCAAAGCCTGTGAGAGAAAGAAGCTAATGGCATGGCTGGTGAGGAGCGTATTGGTCCTGCTCTTCCTGCCCAGCACCCAGACTCCCGAGAGACACGAGGGCGGCGCGCTCTGCCTCGCAGACCCTGTAGGTGGCAGCACTGGGACCGCCGGAGAAGCACAGCCCCGGTTGCAGCAACTCAAGAAGCGCCTGCTGCGCCCCGACAGTGGTTAAGCCGGGGTCATCTGCCTGAAAGTGCAAATTTTGCTCCCACGCATATAAAAACTGTGCTTTCCAGTTCCTGGAAAGATATCCTCTCCCCTTCCCTTCCAGCTTAACTCCTCTGCGTTTTTTTAGCATTTCTATGGCTTCTTTCCCAGCTGTCACCCGAACTGGAGTGCAGTGGTGCAATCATAGCTCACTGCAGCCTGGAACTCCTGGGCTGAAGTAATCCTCCCACCTCGACCTCCCAAAGCACTGAGATTACAGGCTTGAGCCGCAGTACTGGGCTATCAATTCCTTTAGATTCACACCCAAATATTGTAAATGGTCTTTTGATAGTTGCTGCTTCTTCCCACCTTAGAGTACTCCTGCCCGGACCCCACTGCAAACTGGTAGGTCAAGGCAGGTGTACAAATAATTGTTGGTTAGTAATAATAATTATAAACATATATACAGTAAATGTCTTGCACAGTTCTAAGCACTTTGGGTATCTTAACTCACTAAGTCTTTAAAACCAGACCGTGAGGCAGGTGGTATGTCAGTAACTTGCACAAACTCAAACATTAAGCCAGGGTTCCAACCCAAGCAGCCTGATTCTTGAAGTGCCCCTCAAGGGAAGATTATAAAAGGGGTCGGGGAGAGGAAGCCATCATGTAATTGCCTGCAAACTGAAGAGATCTCAAGGAGAAAATATATCTCTACCTTTCTGGAGAGTTCCTCAAGTGCAGACAATAACTCTACTGGTCCACAAATAATCAAACTACTGGGCTCTGCAACGGCATCATTTGGGCTTTCATCAAGGCAGTAAGATGGTAGAAGGCTTTGGGTCTGGAAGCAAAGTAGGGGGTCTCATTCAGAAATGCATGTGGAAAGAAAAAAGAGTCCTATCAAGTCATGAGAAAAGCCACATCCAGCCAGATTAACATCAAGGCCTAATCTAGGTGTCAGCTCTGTCATCTATCCCGGCTTTCCTTTCTTCCCCCCAGGAGACTTAAAACAGTGGTATAGTGAAGGCAAATACATTTTTAATGGGCTTTGCCCATTAAAAAACAAACATCTTGATTCTGATTTTTATTTTTGTATTTACTTGAGGGCATGCAACTTAACCAACAACAAACAAGCTACAGCTGTTCGCACGATGCCCAGCACGCTGTGAGAGCTCCACCTGGGTTTTTGTAGTAAGACTTCTAAGTGTTTCCCTTTCCAGCCTCTATCTGGTCTCATCAGAGAGACTCCACTCCCCTACCTCCTGTTAGATTAACCACGCTGAAGTAGAGCCACATGGTGTAACTCCCTTGCTCACAAACCCTCTGTAGCTCCTATTGCCTAGAAAAGAACATTTAAACTCTTTAAGCTGGAAGAATTGGCCTCACATCTCTCTCCCACTGCCTTCCCACAGCCTATGCTTCAGCCAAGCTATATCACCTGCGGCTGCCCCATGTCTGCTCCAGGACTTTCTGCTCTTATGATTCACTTTTGTGGTTTCCTCTGCCTAGTTCTGAGATAGCCAATACTGTAACAAATAGCCACACGCAACTTTATGCATTAAAATTAAATTTTAAATTCTCCGCTCCACCACACTAGCCACATTTTAAGTGCTCAGTAGCCACGTTTTGGATAGTGCAGATTTTTGCACATTTCCATCATGGCAGAAAATTTAGTGAGACTGTGCTGGCCTCTAGGGGATGTCTAAATCCTAACTACTCTGAGGGAACAGTCCAAATGTCACTAATGCCACAACACTGCTTCTGTGCCTCTTGAGCTGCAAGTTTCCTTTCCCAAAGCAGCTGCCAGCCATGACTCATTCACCTAACTGCCTACCACGAAGGCACCCACTGTCCCAGGCCACGTGTCTCTCCAAGTTAAGCAGCTCTTTGATTTCTGAGCCACGTGCGATATGGGTAGGTATGGAGGCTAGAAGGTCCAGGAAGTAGGAAATTCCATTTTCTTGCTTTGCTCTCACATTAGTTTGGAACACCTATTTTGTATGTCTTAGGCACCATTTCAGGCACTTTACATACATTATCTCATTTGGCCCCCTCAACTCTATAAAGTAGATGTTATTATCCCTATCTTACATATAAGAAAATTGAAATACACTGTGGCGAAGTAATTTGCCCAAGATCACCCACCAAGAAATAATCAAATCAAATGCAGAAGCCAGATCTCTGTGACTCAAAGTTGAGGCTTGTTCCATACGCAGGCAGCCTGCCACCAAGCCTGTTGGATGACGTTGTCTGTATCTCTTTGAAAGTAATAACATGATTTCTGGCAGAGCTTGGAAGTGGGAGTGTGGAGCTGAGGACGGGTGGATATCCTGAACAAAGGACAAGAGTGTTGTGAGTAGAACTTCCTGAGCCTTTCATTCATGCAAATGTGTCACCTCATTGTCATCTGACTTCTTAACTCTATAAGGTCCCGGAAGAATAAGTCATGTGTGTGCTTGTTTATGTGTGAGAATGTGTAGTCTTAGTACAGGTATGCAGGGTACAGGGAAAAGCATTAGGGGACATGAAACATACAATAAAAAGATTAAACAAAAGTCTCAATATTTCTACGTTGATGTCTCAAAACATTTTGCAGTATTAGGTATATCAGGTAGAACCATATGAATCGACCATATTTGTAAACAAAAAAAAAAAAAAGAAAGTTGAATATTGGCAATATCCAATGATTCAACCCAACCCAATAGGTTTTATTATGAAAACAATGATTATTTTGGGGTCTAGACCCCAATTTAACACAATTCAAGAATGAAGTCTTTAAAACCCCTGTCAGGCATGTCTCAGGTACAGAAGTGGGACCCTCTGCCTGCAACCGTCATCTGAACTTGGAAACAGGGTGACCAGGTGACCCTCTGAGCCTTCAGAACTCTATAGGAGCCATATATAATCTAAGCAGAGATATAAAATCCCCTCAAGGAGACTGAGAGGTGGAAACCTGAGGAGAGAACATTAACACATTTAAACAAAGAATATGAAGATCAGAAGAAGAGGAGGGTCTTGGTAGACCCTAGAATCTTAAAAAAGGAGAATCACAGCCTGAGCCAGGACAGAAGCTGGTCTTGTGCTCTAGGATGCAGGGAGAGCTCGCCTGGCACAGATAGATGAACCAGGCTAGGGGGCCATTAAGATAACCCAACTTAGATTGACTCCTTGATCACAGATAACTCAGCTTCTCTTGTGGATTTTTCTTCAGGCAAAGGAATTCCTGTGCTTGGCTAGCCTTCCCTAAAAAGTGCAGCAATTTTGTTAAGGTTGTACAGAACAAGGCAATTCCTGCCCCAGTTTCCCACTCCTGGAGCAAGTTTCCTTCCTCCTCTGACAATGGTACAATCAGAATGGTCAAAATGAAAGTTGGTTCTACTTTTGTGAGAACCCGGTGTAGAGCCAGAGAAACCAAACATGTTTAGCTGAGTACAGAATTCTTATGTCAATACCAGGCTCTAGTAGCCTGTGACATTTTTCTTCATATTAAACTGATGCCCGCAGTTTAATGAACACATTTAAGCAATCACTACAAGCCAAGCTACCTTGAAATGTTGTTAAGAGCCCATATCAAAGACAAAAACGAAAGCAAAGCAAAGTTTACTCTTGTAAATATAAATGGTCATATGTCTTTTCATACAAATGGGTTACTTCTGACCTACAAAAAGCAACTCACCTTAAGATTTAAGTGTAGATAGAGTTTTTTAAATAGTGTATGGATTTATTTTAGTTATCTTTACAAAAAGACTTTGAAGTCTTGCAAGAAAGATCTCCATAGGCTCAAATCCGTTTGCTTTGTGATAAATTGGCATTGAAATGTTGAACTAATGTTTCAATATTTTCGTTTAATACTTTTAAAACCTTGGTAGCCAAATCGTCTCATCTTCAGAATTTTCTAAAAATCTAGAAACCTTAGGGTTTAAATAATGTGTTTCTGTTACATATTTCTTACACTCAACTGTGATTTTTGCAATTACATTTTTAAAAATATTCATGGGAGAGCCTAGAAGCAGACTTAATCATCCAAACCACATTCAGAGCCAAAGAAACAGGTCATTTTTTAATTTAAGATGTTGAGACAGACCTGTTATGAAAATATGCAAAAGGCTTCTCTTTGTTTTTAAGGAAAATGTAAATAAAGGGGCCCAGTGGCTTATGTTTTTTATAATCCCTAACTCCAAAAAAATCAAAATGCAAGAGAATGTTTAAAGTCTGGTTAATATTCAAAAATAACCTCCGAACAGCATGGTCTTTCTTTGAAAGATGAAGAAAATAAATTCCAAGGAAGGGAGCTGACTTCCCCAGTAATTCCTTAGCATAGTCTAGCAGGTATCACCATCATTAACTAAATTACCTGATGGTTTCTGGTCCCCAGGCTCTGCCTCCACGCTGGGCCATGCCTCAGCCTCCTCCTCACTCTCTTAGGCTCATCTATATTTGCAAACCAGTAAGCCAAAGATTGTTGCTGATGCTGATGGTGAGACCATGGGTAATAGTCAGTGGACCAGAAATGAAGCAGGAACTCCTGCTTCCCTCTGCTCCTCTCCTTGAACACTTCTGGCCTCAGCACTTAGCACTGTCTGCACAGTAAGATTGTGATGTATTGTCCCAAGGGGTAGGGACAGTAATTCAGATAACTTTTAATCTTCTTGCACTAAAACTGAAGTTGTCTCACAGTCTCATTGAAAAAAAAGAAGAAAAAAAAATTTGAAGCCCGAATACCAGTGGACTTTGGGCACAGTGAATACCCTTAATTTTTCCAGTCTCTTGGCAATTTGAAGAGATAATGTGGATAAAGTTCATTAAATAAGCAAATCTGCTAAGATTGTTTTTATTGGATGCAAATGTGTGTGTGTGTGTACACAGTTGTAGAACATGAGCAGGACCAGCGTTTTGGTGCTGTGATCTGTGCAGTCACAGGGCCCTCATCTTGGTTTACTGCTTTACCACTGCTGTGTTGATATTCTTAATAACTTTGAACAAGAGCCTATCCCCATATTTTCTTTTTGCACCAGGCCCTGCCAATTATATAGCCAGTCCTGAAAATGAGAGTCTCGCCTTGGTTCTTGGGGGCCTTCTAAACCAACAAGTAGAAGACCCAGGCCTTATTATTCCTGCATCCTTTGACTTCAGCTGGATTTTTACTCACAGCGTTTATTACTAGCATGTTCTCAAGCTAGAAAAGGGCATCACAGTGGCAATGTTGTCAAACAAAACTGTTGATGATGCAGTGATTGTACAGGAGTTATTTGCATTAAGATAGAATATTAGCAGGGCCAGGTGCCCTGGCTCATGCCTGTAATCCCAGCACTTCAAGAGGCCAAGGCGGGCAGACTGCTTGAGGTTAGGAGTTTGAGATCAGCCTGGGCTACATGGCTAAAACCTGTCTCTATTAAAAATACAAAAAATTAGCCAGGTGTAGTTGTACACGCCTGTAGTCCCAGCTACTCAGGAGGCTGAGGCAGGAGAACCACCTGAGCCCGGGAAGTCGAGGTTGCAATGAGCTGTGATCGTGCCACTGCACTCCAGCCTGGGCAACGGAAGTGAGACACTGTCTCCCAAAAAAAAAAAAAGATAAAAAAAGATAAAATACTAGCAAACAGCTAAGTGACTTATTTCTATGTTCTGTGGTTAATTTCACCTTAAACTTGAGGCTCTATTATATGCTAGGTACTGTTTTAGGTACTGGAAACACAACAATGAACAAAAGAGATAACAACCCTTGCTCTAATGGGGCTTATATTCTAGTTGGGAGAAATACACAATAAATTAAGCCTTATATATTAAAAAAAAGTGACCAACTGCCAAAAATTAAAGCAGAAAAGAGGCAGTGGAAACTATTTTAAATAGGATGGTCAGAGAAGAACTCATTGAGGGGATGGCATTTGAGGCAAGCCTGGAGGGAAGTAAAGGCACAAGCTGTACATTCTCTGGCTGAGAAACAGAAAGTGTAAAGGTTCTAAGGCAGGTGTGTGCTATTTGAGGAATAGCAAAAAGGGAGAGAGAAGAAGAAAGAGGAGAAAAAGATGAAGGTATGCATGTACTAAGAGTCCCATCTTGCACAGACTTGTAGGCCACAGTTAAAAACTTGTAGGCCAAGTTTTGTAACGAGAGTTTATAAAAACTGTTAGAAGGGAAGTGATTGAAGGGTTTGGAGTCTGGGATTGATGACATGGCAAGATTTAACAAGATTATTCTGGCTCCTGTGTGCAGAGGTACAAGGCAGCTAGGATGAAATCAGGAGACCAGACAGGAGAGTACCAGGTGATTGGCAGGGGAGGTGGTAAGAGATGGCTAGATTTGGGGATTATTTGGAAGGTAAAGCCAATCAAATTTGCTGAAAGATAACCACAAACAATAGCAACCACAAGAAAAATAATAAGATCTTTGACCATGTCCTTCAACTAGCGTAACCTCTGGCAGGCTTGGCTATCAGTGTTATCTCAGTCCATCTTCACAGTAACCCTGGGTAAGAATTAACATCTGCATATTTCAGATAAGGAAACTGGGGCTCAGGCAGTTAATGTAATGTGGTGAGGGCACTAACTGTCAGTAGAAAGATGTTAATCTATGTAGATCCAAAATCTTACTGGCACATCATGCAGGGAAGATGCTAGTTTTCAGCGTCAACTCAAAAAAAGAAGATAAAAGAGAGCAAGAAAAGCCTGATTTGGACTCTAAACTTTCTTCTCTGTTTAGTAGCTAAAAGGGATGCTAATAATGAGTGAGCACTGGGGCACCATAATGAACTTTGTGCTGGGAAAATGAAAGATTTCCTACCAGGCACTAATTTAGGAGAAATGAGCTCACCTAGCTCTTTGAAGAATTTTAACAACCATGGAATTGCGCCAGTAGGATAGAACCTGAGCCAGATAGATACTCACTGCAGTGGTTTCATACTCAGCCACTTTCACAAAAGGCCAGACTCCAGGAGCCACTAGCTGCTTCCAGGGGTTGTGGTGAATGGAGGAGTGAACTACCATGAACTACGTAAATGGCTCTAGAGCTGACTGGAAGCTTTCGCCCTGGGGCCTGAACACTTAAGAAAGGCATCTGCCAACCCAATGGGAAAGGCAGGGGAAGGGTGAGGAGTCGTCAGCTGGAAGTGAAGGATGGGCAAGAGGCTGGGAGTGGGACCTGGTAACCCAGATAGGAGGGACAGTTGTAAAGCACCTGGCTCATTTTAGCCAGGCTGAAAGCATCGTCATGAAAGAATGCTACTGCAATCAGCCCACATAGACTGTGGAGCACTGTCACCATGTGTATCCACCACAGTTTATTGAAAAGTAAAAGCTTGTCTTTCCCACCTTGGAGGACAAGGGAGGGAATATGGCTCCTCCCAAAAATAAATGAAGTGAGTTGATGTTCTGGTGACGATTGCTGCCACCCCAAAACTTAGTGGCATCCAACTACCAATTTGTTATGTTTGTGGGTTCTGTGTGCTGGGAATTCTGATAGGGCACAGCAGTATAGCTTGTCTCTGCTCCATGATGTCTGGGGCCTGGACTGCGAAAATACAAAGATAGAGCTGAGGGTGGTGATGTGGCCTGACAGCTGTGGACTGGAATCATCTGGAAAATCCTTCACTGATGTCTAGTGGTTTATGGTTGCTGTTGGTTGGGACCTCACTTGGGGCTATTAGCCAGTGCATGACCTCTCCATGTGACGTGGGCTTCCTCAAGGCATGGCAGCCCTGTGGTAGTCAGATTTCTCACACAGAAGCTCAGGCCTCTGAAGGTGGCAGCTGCATTGACTCTTCTGACCAAGCCTTAGAAACCTTGCTGTCACTTCTGCTGCATTTTCTTGGTTATAAATAAGCAAGTCACAAGCCCACTTCGACTCAACGGGCAGGGACATAAAACCCCCTCTCACTGAGACAAGTGTCAAATAATGTGTGTTCGTGTTTAAAACCGCCACAGCAGAGCTTAAAATATCCTGGCATTTGGGAACTTGCACTTACCCTGGGATCTGGGAGGAGAGTGGGAAGGTGCTAGGAACTGTAGCAGGCATCCAGGCTCCTTTTCCTCTCCTCCTGTCTTCCCCTCACTTATTTTCTGAAACCCTGTGGATTCTGCCCCACCTAACTTGACGCCTTTGAGAGGGCATTATTTTCCTGATGGTTCATCAGTCTGCAGTCCCATTCTCCTTTTCTCTTGTTCCTATATGTCACAGCAGACATGCGTTCCTCCCTGCCTTACCACAGTGGTTAGAATTTCTGCCGCCAAGTTTAAGTCTTGACTCCGTGAATGCTGAGCCCTCTGACTGTGGACAAATAGAGCGATCTCTTCAAATCTCAGTTTTCCATCGAAATTTCCTATGGTAGTTTTATTGGGATTAAATGGGATGATGCCCGGCAGAGAAAAGCCACTTAGGAAACGTAAGCTGACCTGATTTGAAACTGTTCTAGCACCATTCTATTTTATTTCATTTTTAAAATATCTTCCTACTCCTTTTCTTTGTTCATAGTTTTGGTGCAAACAGATCACATTCACACCCTGGCCCCCATGCATACTAGGTTGATGCAAAAGTAATTGCGATTGTGTCATCACTTTCAAGGGCAAAAACAGCAATTATTTTTGCACCAACCTAATAACTGTGGTGCCTGAGGCTGTCTCTTGGCCCCTCTTAGCCTCGGTTTTGTCATATGCATACCGCAGACAGTAATGCAAGTCTTTTGGGAACTGGGGTAGATTAAGTGAGATTATACATATAAAGCAGCACTACCACACCAGGCTCTTGTGAAGGTTAATTCCCTTCCTTGTCCTGTTCCACCCCCTAATTCCCTTTCATACATCATGGGCTTCCCTGAAATGAGCAAAGTTCATTCTACTAAAGATTCAGAACTTTCTCCCCAGCTCCATCTCATACACCTCTCCCATCAATAACCATTCCCAATTTCCCAGTCTCTCACCATGAAAATTCAACTATCTCAGTCTTTTGTGAGGGGAGGTTGCTTGGAGATAGTGTGGCCTACCTGATCCTTGAGAAGAAAGCCAGCAGGACAGCTTAGGTTAGGCAGGGGGCAGCTCCGCGTCACAGTCGGCTGCCTTGCCTGGAGGCCTGGGTAAATATGTCAGCCCCAGGCTGGCTCCAGCCCCCTGGTGGGGAAGCTGACACTTGTGTGCTAGAAGGAACATCCCCCTTACTGTGGGACTGGGACTCAATTTCCAGCCTTTGTGGAGAAGGAGCAAGAGAGGTAATTGTGTCAAAGCCTGGGGGTTTCTTACTGAGGACTAAACTGGCAGTAGCATGACAGCAGCTGCTGGGGTGTAAGTCTTTCTCTCAAGGGAAAAAAAAAGCTTTCAAAAATTCTCCCCCTAAATAGGGTAGGCCTTAAGTGATCCCAGCCCTCTGTGTAGGGTCTTTGCCCAAATACTCATCACAGCCACAAACATGTTCCCTGGCAGCCCAGCAAAAATCACTCCCCTCCAATGACTGTCAGTTTTCCATCTTCCTTTTTTTTTTTTTAGTGGAAGAAGTTATTTACCAGTGAAAGGAATCTGAACTATATTTCCAGTATTTACATTCCTGAAACCAAGTGAGGAGACACATCCCCTGGAAAAAGACTGGCCAGAAACTTGAATGGGCTTCCTCCCTCCTGTTTCTTCCTCCAACTTCTTTTAGAGAACAAGAGGTTGAAGGTGTCATCTTTTTTCTTACATTACCCCATGCCTGCATGAGTTTATTCACCTATCCTTTCAACAAGCACTTAATGAGCATGTATTATGTGCCTGACCATGTGACCGGTCCTGGGCACCTAAAGATAAATTAAGCAGGATCCTTCAACAGACTCCATGTGTGTTTGGTGGGGGGATGGTGGGGTGACCGTAAATGTCAGTGGGTGTTAAAGTGCTGTGGCAGGGCCAGAGAATGTAGCCACGTGGGAAGACCCACAGCTTCTGGTGATGAGTGAGGGCTAAGTGGGTATGTGCTACCTGGAAAACAGCAGGAGAATATTTCCATAAGAAAGGGCAGCAGGGACAAGGCATGAAGCAACATGACCCTCTGAAGAACCACAGGTCCTCGGGGGCAAGAAGGTCCCAGCCGGAAGTGCAGCTGGACACCCCGACTTGTCTGGAACATGCCATGCTACAGGGTCTGGGCTTTTCTCCAACCCTCCAAAGAGCTGCTCTTCCAAATTAGAGCAGCTGGCAGGTTACTTTCCCAGGCACATGGACCTGGTGCTTCCTCAGTTTCCCCCATCTGCAAAACATAAAATGAATTCTTCTCCAAGGCCTTGCATGGCCTGGATGAGCTACACAGAAAGTATTATGTGGCTTCCAACTTTAATCTGCTTTATTGGTTCATGAGTGAAAACGTTCATTTATTTTTATGAGACACATGGGCTTGGTGATTTTTTATTATTAAAAATGAGATTCTTGAGAAAAATTCAAAACTTTGGTTTCACAGCTTCCTACAATATTACATTTGGATTCTGTGTCTCTCAGGCAAAGCCAAAGAGCTGAATGACAACAAACCATGTGGGTTTCTTTTGAAATAAAAATGAATGTGTGCGCAATTTTCCCCGATTCCTCCCCTCCCCTTTCCCACAAACAAAGACTCGTGAACATTTCACTTCACTGTTTTCCAGGGAGTTGACACCCAAGTAATGGGCGGGCTGGTTGGTTGAATAAGTAAAGCTGATTGTGTCAATTTGTGACCACCCAGGATGTCCATTTTGACAAATACTTCCCAAGAGGAGGAAAGAGGAGACAGTACTCCCACCCTCTGACCCTTCCTGATTGTTCGTACTTTTTAACCCCAGATCCCAGAGAACTAGGACCTTCTGCTTTTATATTGAGGCAAACCTGTGTCTGCATTTACTCTGGCACTGGGATGAGGGATAGGAGTGGATGTGTGGATGCTATGGTGATGTCAGCCCAAAATGGTTGGAGAAAGAATAGGCTTTGGAAAGAAATGAGCTTGATTGAGGGGTTGGATGACATGGGGACATGAGTCTTCAAATGGGGTTCAAGAAGCCCTCACATCAGAACGATCTATGTTGCTTGCTTAGAATGGAGATTCCTGGGACTCCACCTCAGTTCCTAAATGGAATCTTTGGGAGTGAAGTAGAGGAATCTGCATTTTTTATCAGGACTCCAGGGAAAGTTAAAAAATTACTCTAGGTCAGACAGGAGGAAAAAGCTCAGATACTGCCACTCATTTGCTGAGTCAACTTGTCAAACCTCAATTGCCTTCACCCATACAATAAAGATAATCTGTACTAGTGGGACTATCTGTACCAGTAGAACATGGTTAGCTGCAATAAACATAATTTCCAATATTTAAAAATAATATGAGCATTCATTCACTCACATAACCATAAGTCCCAAGAGAGTAGTCTCATGGCAGGTAGACTCAGCATTCGAAGGCTTCGGGAGTCTATCTGCAATCATTATCTCCTTTTGTGCAACTGTGTTGTAGCCACTAAACAGTCCCATGTGTCTTGGTCCAGGACCTTGACTTCCGATTCCATTTGTACTGTGTAGTATGTGTTGTCATGATAGTAAGATGGCTCAAATCTTTTGTGCATGGATAACGTAGGTAAACACAATAAACAATATGAGGAACTCAGGAATGAAAGCATATGTTTGTTCTACTATAACTCCACAGGGCAACCTCACTGTGCGTGAATGGGCAGCTGGCTGCCCTTGTTGTGAAGAGTTTCCTGGTTGGGGTTAACAAGAATGAAAATCAAAACAGACCAGACTCAAAGCCTCACCCCATCTCGTCTCTACTCAGGGAAGGGCTGAGAGCCAGGGGAGGAAGTAGAAGGAGATCAAGGTAAAGGGTCTTGTGGATAAACCAGAAAAGGAACTGTGGGCAGCTCTCTTGGGGAGCCACAAGGCTGGCACTATGAGATAACCAGTCTAGACCGTCTTCCGAGGGCTGAGAGACAAACTCTCACCCAGTGCAGCCCGACCAATAGGCCCGCCCCTTTGCCGTGGCTTCCCAGCTGCTGCCACCATGGAGTTGTCAGGAAATTTGTGATAATTCTTTTTATTGATCGTCTCTATTGATTTTGTCTATGGTGAAAATATACTGCAGACACATTAAGTAGCTATTATAGGTAAATTGTCTTTTAATGAATTGTACCAACAGACTGGATTTTACAGTTAACCTTAACTAGGACTCAGACTTCTCAGACACTGATGATCATAGAGGGACTAGATGCTAGTGCAGAAGCCAAGCTGACATTGGACCATGGAGATTCACCTGGATACTACTGGGACATACAAAGACCTGCCCAAATCGGCAAGCCTGAATAAGCATGGGTTCTCTTCTCATTAGGAGATAAAACAAATCACCATAAAGATCACACAATGATGAATCCTATGACTCTATTTCAAAAGCATACAAATTTTGCCATTTTCCTCAACTTTAAATATTTGCCAATTAGTCTCCTTATTTCAAAACTCCATCAAAAAAGGCAGGGGGAGGGCATCACTTTGGATGAACTCCCTGTCTTGTCTCATTACTTAAAACCAGGTTATTGCTTATGAGAGACTAGAAGAAAGCAAGACTTCAGCACTTTGTAGAAGGGTTTGCTTCTTTCTTCGTGCAGTTTTTTGTTTGTTTTATTTTCTTGAAAAAAAACAAGCCCTGTGTGTGTGTGTGTACGTGTGTGTGTATGTGTGCGTGTCTGAATTTTGGCAAAACTGTATTGAGAAGAATCCTTGGGAGCTTAAGTCTAATCTGCCAAATTATAGCCAGTAGCAAAATTTTTCCACTTTGTTATCATATCCTCAAAAGAGGGCTTGAAATAGAAGTGTCACTTTGTGGTGGTGCTAGCAAATACTCAGAGTACTCAATGACCAGAAGCAAGACTTTGGCTATTATTGTTTTACAATGTAATGGGCAAAAATCACCATAAAAATATGCTATCTCTGATTGGAAAATGCTCCTTGCCAAACTTTTGAAAATTGTGATTTCAACAGTTTGGCAGGAAAAAAACCCTGTATTTTGACAGAAAATGAATTATGGCTACAGGCATTGAATACAAAGGCCAATGTCTCGATTATATTTGAGTTTTGGTTTTAAGGGGAACAATCATTTAGGGCTGGTCACATGATAAAAATCCTCTTTTCTTACACAATCTACGGGAAATAGAGTAGCCCTTCCAATTCTCACTGGCCAACATGCCAGAATCCTTTTGGTACAAATCCAAAGGAAGGTTCCTCTCCAAATCAACAGAACCCAGGCTGCTGCTTAGATTACGTGGACAGAACACTGGCCATGGGCCAGGCTCTGGGCTCACAGCTTTGGTCCTTCTGCTCTTCTGACTCTCAACAGAGCCTCTGTCCCAAGGCTGTTTTGCCTCTTGGTTATAAGATGGCTGCCTGCAGCAATCAGCATTCATTTTTGTCCAAATTCCACCCAACAGGACAAAAACAAGAAAAGAATACTTTTCTCCCAACATGGGATGCAAACAATTCCTGTTTGCATGGTTGAGTCAATTCAATCATGTGCCCTCTCCTAAATAACTGCAGATGTTAGGGAAGGACCATAGGCTTCTTGGTTTACATTGCTCAGAACACCTCTCTGGAGCTGGAGACAATGTGGACACCTAGAGACAATGTGGACACCTAGATGAACCAAGGGCTCTGTTCAGAAATCAGGAAGTGAACGTCAGGTGGGCAATCAAAGGTGTCTGCTACATGGTCTTATTTAGTGCTTACTATGCAGTGTGTATGATTTTGGTTCATGAAGAAATTGAGACTTACAGATATCCACAAATGTGCCCAAGTTTACACAGCTGATATATGGTGGAGTCTGGGTTTGAACCCAGGCATATTGAATGGGGAGAGCTCACACATTTAACCTCATGATTCTGCGGCTTCCTTTTAGTCAGCGTTCCAGGCTGTGCTTCCAATATTTTTCTTTATACAGAAGTGACATTTTTCTGTTAGTAATAAAAATAGCAAAGAAGTATAAGCCAATGGGATGTAAGCAATTGATTCTGCTCTCCATTATTGCCTTCCTGCATCTGTTGCTACACTACAAAACTTAATGGTTTAAGATAGCTATGTTAAAGGATAATTTTCAAAATAAGGTAAAACCATAATCTCATGTAAGTATAGGATAAGCACATGTTAAATAAAACGAAGGAAACAGATAGATGTTATAACTAATTCAAAGAAGTCAAAGAAGCATAAATTTATATGGAGCAAAGGAATGTTGAAAGCAAAAATGGGATAAAACTGACTTTTGCAGGAAAAGAGAGTGCTGTTCCTCCACTGGACAGAATTTACTTAAATCTGTATAGACAAGAATTATTTGTGGTTGAGATCAGTTGTTTACAATTTCACAGGGCTGTGAAATAGCTTCCATAGAATTAGAATCTGATAACATGGAAGGGTGTGCTATAGACAATGCACAGTTTTCTGTTGAATTTCTTCCCTATACCACAAACCTTCACTTTCTCGTGACTTTACAATTTGGGCTGGATTCAGCTGGGAAGCTCTGCTAATTTCACCTGAGATCATTCCCGTGGCTATGATCATCTGAAGGTTTGACTGAGGCTGGATAGCCCCCCATACTAATTAGTGCTGGCTCTAAAATTTGTACCCACAGCGTTTTAATTATTAGAAGAGACTGAGTGACAACATGGAGAGGTTAATGACCTTGAGAGAAGATTTTTGTTACTTACATTTCCCCAGAGAAGGGGGCACTCCAAATCACTCAGGACCACGTGGCAAAGAACTGATTTTTTTTTTATTTAGAGGCAGAAACAAGAGTAAGCAGGAAGCCTAGACCTAAGACTTTATTGAGATTTTTGCAAAAAAGCAAGGCAAGACAGAGTCAAAGCTTAGAATCATCTCATTTGAATACCTCTGGGGGGCCCAGAGACATAAAGACTGTCCCTGGTTGTCTGATACCTGGCCCTGGGTTGATTTAGGACAGGAGAGATATTGGCTTGGTGTGTGGGAGTTAGGTGAAGGGGGTTGGGGGACAGCACTGGACCGAACAGCCTATACATGAAAGGCGAACACCCCCAGGAGTAAGCTAGCTCTGCAAGGGGCAGTGTTTCCCCAGGTCTGAATGACCTGCAAGATGTCCAAACATCTTAACAATACAGAAAATACAAAACATGATTAATACAGTGCTGCCATCAGCTGAGCCACCTCCATTCTCTTCCGAGTGGCCTCTCATTATCCAGTCCACTTCACTGGGTGTCCTGATATGGCAGCTGAGATCCAAGAGGGAGGGCAGAAGCTGGCAAGACCTCTAGAGGCCAAGGCTCAGAAATGACAGCAGTGTCACTTCCACTGAATTCTATAGGTCAAAGCAAGACACAGGGACAGCCCAGGTCCAAGGAGGAGAGAGAGAATCCTCTTTTTCATAAGAGGAGCCACAAAGAATTGGGGACCACAGTTAATCTACCCATAGAAACTTATCAAATCACTCACCGAATTTTATTGGAATTGCTTG
This sequence comes from Hylobates moloch, assembly GCF_009828535.3. Classification (NCBI taxonomy): domain Eukaryota; kingdom Metazoa; phylum Chordata; class Mammalia; order Primates; family Hylobatidae; genus Hylobates; species Hylobates moloch. Next base: position 135,053,341 of record NW_026652276.1, read on the forward strand.
TTGATATGGCCAACTCACACACTCACACACTAAATAAGATTCTTATGGGACGAGACTGTGCCTTATTTATCTTTGTATTCAAGGGCCTGAAATACATCAAACACTATTTGTCCAAAGCTAATGGATGGAAAGATCATTCAGATGGATGGAATTAAATGAGCAAAGATAAGGAAGCAAGAAAATACAGGAATTGTTCAATTTCCCGAAGTTGTTCAATTTAGTGTATGATGGATAGTAGAAAACAAAAGTTGTAAGAGCCTTGTATTCAAGACAAAGGACTTGGACTTAGTTCTTGGGAAATAGGATACCACGAAAGGTCTTTGAGTGAGAGAATGACTGGTACTGTTGTGCCTCTAACATTACTTAAATTAACTGGTGGTTGGGATGAGGGGCCAGTTTAATCATTTTGCCACAACAAAGACAAACACTAGGGGACACACAGAGGCTACTTTACCTTGCAAGGGATGCAGTCAGTTGTCTCATGCGTCAACTTCGTCTCATCAGTTCTGCTGCAGAATGGCCTGAGTCAACTTGGTCATTCACAATTGTCCACTTCTTTTTGGTTGATTTCTTCAGCCTCTATTGAGTGCTGCAAGTCTCTCATACCCTCAATAGCAGATCATATGTTACAATGAAATCAAATCTCTGACCAAATTCTGCCTCATGAACAAGCAATTATTAACATATAGGCACAAAAATATCACAGAATCTGCTCATGTAAGTTCAGGGAGGCATCACTGCATTCTTCAGACTCCCTGAAATGTAGCTTGCTTGAGGGTTTTACTTGGGGCAAAGGCCACTGTGCTCTAACAGTAGATCTTAGCTAACCTGAGTCCATTCAAGCCACATGATCCCTCCATGTTATGGCCGAATCTAAAACTGAATGAGAGTCCTGGGCCTAGGGTACCACTTGGGAGAGTACAAGGCTCTGGGCTTTCCACATTCTTATGCCTCTCGTGCAAAAACAGAGGTACTCTGCTGTCCATTATTTCTAGTCAACTCACATTTTTTGTACACCACTCCTTTCACAGATGAATGCATTTCTAATATTATTTATGCTATTTAACAAATGCCCTGATATAAATCTTTAAACAGTTTTATTGAGGTATAATTCACATACCATATAATTCACCTACTGTTAGATCAACTAGTATAGATCAAAATGTGATCCCTGTAGCTCTTGTGTATAAGTTATCTATTGTTGTCGCATAAAAAATTACCTCTAAATCTAATGGCTTAAAACAACATTTTGTTATCTCAGTTTCTGTGGGTCAGAAATCTAAATACAATTTATCAGGGTCCTCTGCTTTGGGGTATCTCACAAGCTGCAATCAAGGCGTCAGCTGGGTTCACTGTCATCTCACAGCTCGACGCAAAAGGATCAGCTTCCAAGGAAGGCGAGAGAGAGAGTGCTAGCAAGATGGAAGTCACAATCTTTTATAACCTGATCTCTCAGAACATCTCAACACTTTTGCTATATTCTATTTGTTCAATCAAATTGCTTGGTCCAGCCTATACTCAAGTGGGGAGGATTACTGTACAAGGGTGGAAACACTGGGAGACTGCCTACCATACCTTATAATAGCTTCCCATGGACTCTTGATTAGAGTCTTTCAAATGTTAACCAACCACCCTCTACTTTAGGTACAGAAACAAATTAATGCAAGTATTTATCACCTTGAAGTCTATGTTGAAATATTTTAAAGTCAATTACAGACAGAATAACAGTACTGCTACTCTATTTGCCCAAGACACCAAACTATATTTTTAAAAATTTCTATTAAAAATAATTTTATTTCTCAGTAGAGTTTCCTATGATCCCTGATCTTTACATTTATCTTACCAGTTTTACAGGCCTTATTTCCATGTATGGCTTATAGAGAGGCAGAACAGGTTAAGCTAAAAAAATAAACAAATAGGCCCAAGACTTGAAAAGTTGAGTTTTTTCTTATTACAGAATGTTTAAATCCACAATAAGGGACAATACAAAGTCACCAGGTAGTTACTGAGATTGCCAAAATTATAGCTGGAGAAGACAGTTGACATTGAGGTCATTTTTTCTAAGAAAATAGCCCTCAAATTTTTGTCTATCTTGAGTAGAGGAGGAAAAAAAGAACAACAGGATTACTTATACTGAAAATAATTTACTCTCTCTTTGGTATTGGAAACCATAAACAGTATATTTTGACAAGAAATAAAATATACTTATTCAGGATGTAATCTTTAAAACCTGACATAAAATTGACAATTTCTGCTGTATGACTTGGGTAATGCAATAATATCATCTTTGTGTACATGAGCTCTCAAATAAATCTCCTATGAGCCTACATTGTAAAGGGTGGCAGAAAAGAAGATAATGGACTCTCACCCCTGCAGGAGATTGGGTTTCTTGGAAACATAGGACGTATTGTTATCCTTTACTTTATTCAAATATGACTTGGATATAAAATTATTCTTGGGGTACACAAACCACAGAAGGCTTTTGGATGGAACACAACTTTCAAAAATTAAAAGATTCCAATCATGCGAAGTTTCAGTTGGATTCATGTCCTTATAAAAGTCATTTTTATTCAACTTGGTAATTGCAAGGTCAAATCAAAAGTGAGCAGAGTGCAAACTTCTAAATCATGTCATTAAGCAGCCAAATTTATAAAATTTCCCATTATTAAGAAAAGGTATAGCCACTCAATGTTATTGGCAAAATCATTTTATTCTAAAAACAGCACAACAATGGCAAACTTGTAAAATGGCTAAAATGAAAAACAAAACAATTCATTTCCATCAACTCATGGTAGCAGAACAATACTGCCATATAAACAGCAATAAGATGAAGACTTCTATTTCTTTTGGTGTAATTGAAAGCATCTTGATAAATGTCAGATTGTCTATTGAATAAAATCCATGTCAACCTGTCACATAAAAATACAACTTTTTTTTCATAATCTCATGAAGTCAAGGCATTCCCTGGCTTCAAGCTTGTTCCAGTGAGAAACAATAAGATCTTTATGCAGCTGTTCACTTTGAGGTATAAATAACCAGAACCCCAGATAAGAAAATTATATTTACAGCCTAACTTTATTATTTTAAAATTGTTGTTTTTCTCCTTAGCAGGTCAGCTGACTGTGGATTGCTGGAAATCCCTGCACATTTTATCATGCCTCGGTCAGCAATATATTCTTGGCTTCAGAAACATTGATGTTGAAAACTGAACATCTGGCCTTCCCTTTCCACCCCCCCTTCTACCATTTCTCCCCCAAATAATCAGCAGTTCCTCCTTTGCTTCCCTGGCTTGAGTAGCTTTAAAACTTGAATTTGGTGTATATTACATTATATTTATTTGATTTTGAGCCACTTTGATACTACTTCCAGTTCTGTAAAGTTCTTAGCAGTGCCATTTCTGTTGTTCCTTTTCAGAAACCACTTAAAGGAAAGATTAAATGTTACTCTGATGGGTTGGATTAATTGGTCACTAGTAAAAGGAATTATATCGCTGCCCAAGGTCAGAATCCTATTTCTTTCCTCTCACCTATTATGGATATTTTAAAAACAGAACTAAATGGAAATCTTCCCATAATGACATTCTAGACCTGAAGCTTCTTATTTTTCTAGACCTGGAACTGAATGCAAAATGCAATGTGTATGTGGTATGCATGTTTTCTTTTACTTGACTTTAATAAGTTTCTCAAAATGATCTATAAACCTTATATTTTAAGAACCACATTTCTAAGCCAAGAAGATTCATCACTTACTTTATATAAACCCCCAAATTTCCTCCTTGAACCACTGCTAATTTTCACACAGTGTGAGGGATACTGCTGAATATAAACTTGTCGGGTAGAATATAGAGAAAAAGCAAATCCAGAGTGATCCAACAGCATTCCCAAATGCATCCAAAATACTGGAGTGCAGGATGCAACCAGGATTACTTGAATTCCATTTGGATCCCCATAATTCCATTCTTTTTAAAAACAGGTCATTCTTTTCTTTATTATAATGAAACATTCTTTAATATTTCTTGCCTCTCTGGTTGAAGATGCTTTTGAAAAGCCAGACTTTAGTCGTATATTTTTTCTGGATTTCCTAGCAATATATTTTGCTACAATCATTGAAAAATATCATGCTCTCTCTGGGGTCTTTGCAGTCAATGGTAACTAAACATTTGATTGAGAAGTTTGCTTTCTGTGGACTTTTTTAGGGTCACTGCGATATGAACTGAACTCAGTAGAATTCACTTCTGCCGTTCCATTTTAAAATAGGGTTGAGAATGGAAATAATGCCTTTCTAAGTGGAATTGAACTTCAACTTTGAAGAGATGCTATAGATTTCTGAGGGGGCAAGAGCTTGTGTCTGGAACCCAGCATCTCCATGTGGTTAACAGCTTCTAAAATTTATCTCATGTGCTTAAGGTTTTTTGTATAAATTTAAGGGACTTCACATTTCTAACCAGTGTGTTAACACTTAGATTAAGACCACACTTACACACCCTTTTCTTACTTACGAGCAATTCAATGATGTACTAACAAGAAGAAAGTTACTTTATTTACAATGCTGATGTAAAAATATTGGCAATGTGATAACTATTACCATAAAAATATGATTTTTTAATACTTCTAAACTAACCTTTGAAAAAGGCTATGTCTTTTTTCTTTTTTTCAAGGCCAGGTTCTTGGAACTACTTGGTGAGTATATATTGAATATTTTACTTTCTTTTTTCTGTGAGACAGCAAAAAGTTCATCCAAATAGAACCATGCTTCTACCACATAAATCACTCAGAAAATCTGGTAACTTTCCATGTGATTCAGTTAAATCCTTTAAATCCCACAGGAGAATTTACTTGCTTTTGGCATATTTCACCATATTAGGAGGAAAACCAGTCTCCAGGGACGTGGTGGTTAATGAGAATGGGCCAAAGGCAGATGTCCTAAACTCAGTTTTGTTAGCTTAGGCATTTTCAGATGGTGTTTCTCTTGGTCAAAGTTCCTCGAGAAGTTTCTTTTCTGTGTCCTCTATCCCCGCTTAGGTCCCCCACAATGCCTTTAAAAGGACAGACCCTTCCCTTTTATAATTAAATATAAGATTTAAATGTAGTGGGACATTAACATGTTAAACTAAACCCAGCCTTACCTAACACCAGGATGGGTGGGTTTGAGCACACAGCAAGAGATACAGGGAGAGGAGAAGAGAGCAAGACACTCGCTGAGAAGTGGAGGGGCTGAAGGAAGCAAACCAAGTTTTCTCCCACTTCTCAATTTTGCCCAAGGCTGGTCCACATGTTAGTGGATTCTCTGAACTGAGATAGAAATCCACCTCTGGAGGTGGTTGCTATTATATGGGTTGTGCAAACTCTAAACAACTTTAAGCCAGAAGACTGCATCCTGCATATTTTTAAGTTTTATTACATAAATATGAATACACAATGCCCAGGAAGTGTCCTGTGTCTTAAGAAGAGTCACAGTTTGTTCATAGATGCTCAGGTCATGACTCACATGCTTTTTAAGAGACTTTTCTTTCAAGTGAATGTAAATGGGGTGGAGGAAGGGAGAGAAGGGGACAAAATCAAGTACAGAATGCCATCCACTATAAATTATATTGATGTCACAATGAAAAGAAATAGCTCCTCTGCAAGACTTCACATATTCAAGTCAACAAATGGCTAAGTGTTGAAAATATTTCCCAGTTCCATGGGTTTGAGAGTAAATTTTAAAAATCATATTGGGGCTCTCTGCCAAAGGTAGTAGAAGTCCAGCCTCTCTGAGAGTCAGACCGGTCATTGGTCATCTCCACTCCTAGAAGAGTTTCAAACATCTGTACTTTTAGACTGGAGGAAATAAGGTAAGGAAGGAAACAAAAAGGAATGCTTTCAATGTGTGGCCTCTTACTCTACCCTCTTAAACAATCTTAGTAGATCCTGATGAGACCCCCCTTCCCTTTCTTTTCGAGAATTTCTTCGAAGAAAATTTCGCATAGCAGAGCTATAGAATTTAGAGAATTTCTACATGTGTGCTTGATCTCTTTTGAAACTCAATAGACCCACTAGCAGGGTAAAGAAGAAAAGTATTGCATTCAGTCTAACCCAAGGGGGAGTTGGATCACCTAACCCAGATTCCCCAGGGCTCATGCTGAGGCTCATTCTTCCTTAATTCAAAACATGGACTGTGTCTTGAAGTCTGAATGCGAAGGCTCAAGTTAGATAATAAGGTGCCATTTGTCCAGGGAGAGAGACAAATCTAAACAGAAGAATGTGAATAGATACCAAGGCATGCCAAAGAGGGTCCTGTGCTTGTCGTGTGAGTGTAGTTAGGTGAAATACTTAAAGCCTGCTTCTGTGGCCTGAGCCCAGGCAGCCAAAGTGGGAGAAAATTGCTCCTTCAAAAGTTAGTGCTTAAATTAACTGTCCCCATCCCCACCACAGCCCCAGGTGTTGTAAAAACTGGATTAATCTAAGGTCTTTTTAACCCCCTACTTTGCATACATATTTAAATTCTGGGGCTCTAAGCCAAAATTCCCCAGTGGACCACCTTATCCTTTGTTAATTGAAAAAATAAACAGTTCTGTTGTAGTGGAGAGGGGTGTTTTCACAGAAATGTCTTTGATGCTAAGGCTGCTTTAGGGATACATTTCCTGTGCCTTCCATGAAGTTTAGCACAAGACAAACTCAAGGACCTCAAAAAACAAAGGGGCAACCAATAGTCAGGACCCAAAGTGTTTTCTATAAAGGCGATTGACGGGTGGTTAGACTTACCCTGACTCAGGTTAAATCCAGGAGTGGTGAGGGGTTTGGGGAATAACAGCCAATGCATTCAACACTGCCCAGAAGTCAGAGCTCAGCACAGTGTGGGTGTGACCAACACATGCACACCAGGCTACTGCTTCTCCTGTCTTGAAGTGGTGACAGCTTATGAAATTCTAGCTGCTACTGCTGATTCAGCGGAAAGAGTCCATGGAATGTTATTGCCAACCTACTATTTCTCCATTAACTTATCTATAACCACCATGGGTCATGGGAAAGAAAAGTTTATCAATATTGCATTTGTTTTTACTTGGTGTGAGAGGTGGAGGGAAGCTGGCATGTGCCTATAACACACAGTTATATTAGATTGACAGGATTTAAATAAGCATGAAGACCTAGTGGAGTGTTACTTTCCCCTCTGCGAAGGATTTTTTCCAAAGAGGTGAAGAACATACATTCTCAAGGTGTCTGCTGGACCCCTATTGACTTCTGTAGGGATGGCACTGTGTCTGAGAGGCCAAAGAAAAGACCTAGAGCCAGCGAACGAAATACAGGCTTTATTGAAGACTTACCTATCGGGGCTCCAGGGACAGTGGACTAAGCAGGAAGACCCACTATCATTTGTAAAAAGTATGCAGTGTATATAGCATTTTGGCTTAGCAACCTCCACCTAGCAACCTCCATTTAACCCAGAACGAAGCGCCTTCCCTTCCCCGGATGGCCTGTATTTCAAGGAACAGGCCAGTTCAGATATTCTTCATAAAGAAGGAGTGAATCTCCAGGTTGGCCACTCCCATATTCCTTAGCTCGAAACTGAAACAAAATTCTTCCTAGATCATACGGCCATTCTCTGGGTTTGCTTAAGTTATTGTTGTCAGGTGCATCTGCCATACACACGGTAGAAAGAGACACTTTAATGTGTGGTAAATAAGAAGCATAGTTTTGTAGACTCTGCAACTGGATGGACTAACCTGTTAACAGGCCTACACCAGTAATCTGAGAGCACACAGTCCAGTGTGCTAGCTAAAAGCACCTGTGCTCAAGTCAGATTGCCGTGGGTTCAAATCCTGACTTCTGCCACTTAGGTGAGTGACAGTCTTCGGAGTCTCTAAGAAGCAGACCCCAAGGCAAAGATTCAAGTGATCCATCAACAAAGAACTCCCCAGGGAAAGTGGTAAATGTTTGAGAAGCCCACTACAGAAGGAGAAGTAAAGAGGTGTGATTTTGGTTGAAGGCCAGTCCCAACCTGATTATCAGGGAACTCAGAAGTGTAAATTGCACCCCAGAATTCATCCAGAGGCAAAGAAGCTGATCTTTGGTTCACCAATTGGTCATCAGCTAATAGATGGAGGTTCAGTAATCAACTCCTGGATGCTTGGGTACAGGTGAGGCGGCTATGGCAGCCCACAGGCAAGCCTTTGAAGAATTTTCCAGCCATAAGCCCTTGGCAGCAAGGCACACGGAACTGGGGAATGGGTGCAGAGCCCTGGTGATCATGACCACATGGGCACTTGACAGGGGTGCCAAGGGTGTTCACTGTAGTGAGTATGGACACACTTCCTAATTTCTCTGGGTCTAAGTTTCCTTCTATAGAAAATGGGGATAGGGTCAGGCATGGTGGCCACATCTGTAATC